>NC_067402.1:94081066-94183566 GCF_016432865.1 Antechinus flavipes
TAGATACATACACACATACCATACAGACACACATAGACACACACACACACACACACATACACACACACACACACACACACACGCACCTCATAATTTTTTCAATCATTTTCAAATTAATGGGCATCCCTTTCCAGCTCTTTGCCATTATGAAAATAAAAGTTGTTGTAAATATTTTCGTAAATATGTTTCCTTTTCTTCTTTATTAAATCACTAGTGTTTAAACCTAAAAAAGATTCAGCTTTTAAAATTTAACAATTTTTGCAAAATAGTTCCAGACTGATATTCAAAATAAAGTGTGTGTTTTCCCATAGCTTCTCCAATATTTGTCTTTTTACAATGGCTAGGAAGTGTTAAGTGTCTGAGATCAAATTTGAACTCGGGTACTCCCAACTTCAGGGCTGGTGCTCTATTCACTGCACCATCTAGCTGCTCCAAGATTACTTCTTTAAACATAGTTCTAAGATCAAGAGAGTATTTTGAATCTATTATTTTTCATGCATCAAGGAAATTTATTTAGAAAAAGCTCTTTAACCTTTTTGGACAACTTTTTTTTTTAAATGACTAGCTAAATGTTACCCCCAAATTCTTCTAATTATAAGAAGTATTATTATTTGAATATTTAATTAATATTTCTGAAACAATTTTAGTTGTATATCTTTTAAAAAGGATAAACAACAGAAAGTCTTTAATGCATACAATAGATTCTCCGAGGAGGATTTACAAAAACACATGGAAAAGAATTTCTCCTGAATCCATATGGGAGCTACATAAATTTGTAATATCACAAATCTATTGAGATTCTGAAACATAGTAAGTATATTAGTTTATAATTTATTGTACATTTGAATTATTCTTTTTATTGGATATATATCTAAGCAGAAGAGAGAGATTATTAACAAGTTCAGACTTGATGTGTGTGTGATAGCATCACAATGATAATTCTGGCAAATGACGTGCTTAAACTCTGCTACTGTGTTTGGACAGCTTCCTCATTCATTCTAAAGGTCCAGCATTTGAAAAGCAAACAGGAAAGCTAGCCATTAAACACCTTTCAAAATGATGCCTCAAAAGCTTTTTCCTTTTCCCACAATGTTCTGCTTCTAATTATAATCTTGGGTAATTTTGCAATCCTATGAAACATAATACTGACAACTCTTTCTTGGCTTCTGCAGTTCAAGCCCTGATAATGTCTGATAATGTCAGTTCAATATCCTAGAAGTTCTTATGACTTCTTCCAGCAGGTACTTGCAATAACTCTTCTCTTCTTATCTTGCCATAAACTTCCCTCAAGATCTGGGGAACAAACTCAAATTTGAAGAATATTGAGTTAAACACTTGTCCAGCAGGCAAGACCATGTCAAGCACAATGTTCATGGAGGTGAAGCCAAAGATGAGTTAGATTTACTGCACACTGAATTCCAGAGACTCCAAATTACTTGTCTTTCAGTATTAAATTCATCACTAAGAGCTACAGAATGTTCCAGAGTTATCTGGAGGTCCAGTGTCCAGTAAAAGTCATGACCTTTTCTTCACTTAACTCCTTTTTTTCTGTTATTATACCATTACCATAAAAGGGAATACCAGGTGGTATACCATCAGTAAGAAGAAATGGAATGAATACAAATATACACCAAAAGAGGATGGGAATAAATGATAATCATCCTAAAAAAAATTGTCATCAATTCATGATTTCCTCCTAGAGGTTGAAAAAATAGCTTATATGAAACTGGCTATGACTGATCTGGTAAACTCATTTCTATTCATGGAGGACAAATGGACTCCTTAAGAGGAATGCTTGCAGGATTATTTCAGTCAAATGTATCTATAGCCAAAAGAGTTTACTCTTTATTCATATGAGTTAATGTGGTTTCTATGGGACCTATCCACATGGAGCTGGTTGCAGTCTTTCATATTTGTAGGAGAAGCAGGGATGCCAGGTAAAGATATCTTTTTTGTATATAACAGAAGGAAACAAATCCTTCCTTCCTGCTGCTGGGTTTAGAGAATAAGTCTCAGAACAAGCTGGCATAATGGGGTAGGCAGAGACTGCCAATTAGCATCCAATTTTTGAAATTTGTAGAAACATTTTTTTACTTGTTGCTAACTGAACAAAAAAATACTCAAGAAACTGGTTTCAACCATGATAACTTCAGGGTTCATACTATATGGTTGCAAAAGTCTTATATAATGTCAAAGAGTGAAGGGCTCATGACATATTAGGCACAGAGTCTAGAATGAAAGATTATACAAAGGAATTACACAAAGGAATCTATATACCTCTCTTTCTCTTTTGGTAGTTTTGCTTTCTGATAGAAAATGAAGAAAAAAACTGATGTGAGATATTGGTAGAGGTGATGGTTCCAGTGCTTTGTTTACCATCTACCAGCGATGTGTCTGTTACCTCATGAAACCTCAGTTCTTCATTTTGTTTTAAAGTTTTTAACAACTAAAGAATTCTAAGATGGCAGTGCCCATTCTCGCTTGTGAGAACAGGAAATCTATATATAATCCATCAGAGGAACCATCATTAATTGAAATCTAACATTTGTCACCAATCCAGTGAGAAGCCAGTATACTAGTTTTACTTGGCTCAACAGAGGGCTGACCTTTAAGTCAAGACACTGTTCCCCTAAAAGAGTTGGTCTCTCTAATTGTTCAAGAAAGTAATTCATTCACTGCTAATCCCACACCAAGAAGCAGACCTGGTGGGAATGCCATAAAAGAAGAAAAAGACTTTTGGGGTCAGGAATTATAAAACACCTTTCAGTCCCACAAGCTCCTACATGCATACCTAATAACTTTTGTGAATTAAGTTTGAGTCCACTCTACTCAGAAATCTTGTTTATGCAAGGAAAGGGTGTGTCATCTCTTTGGATATGGATTTGTTTTTGTTACATATGGTTTCAGCAAAATCTTATTTGAAAAAGCTATTGATAATTAACTGTTTGGCTGATAATGGGGTATCATACCATATGGGGACATTTGAATAATCATATTAAATACAATAATTCCTTGAGATTGCTCTTAGAACCCCAAGAACAGAGGTAAAGCTGCTTACTGGAAGTGTAACCTGCCAATGTAACACAGAGCTTGAAGAGAGAATTTAGAAGGTATTATAGTAGTTTTTCCAAGTTTGAAAATATAGTTTTGAATAGATAATTCTTCTCTTTGTTTTCTCAAAACAGTACCTAAGAGAGATATGAGCACTTCTACAGTGAATGTCCTTAAACATTCTCTAGTAAAAGAGGTTTTGACACATTCAAAACAAATGATCTTAAATGTATTTCTATATCATGATGCAATTCAAAGAAGACTGATCAAAAGACGTGGGTTCAAGAGACAACTGTATATTTTATTACTTGTATGACCTTAGGCAAAACACCTTACTTCTCTGGGTCTCAGTTTTCTCATCTGTAAAATGAGGACATTGGATTGATTGATCTCAAGTCCTTTCCAGTTGAAAACATAGAATCCTTTGATTAACTATTAAAGAGCACAATTCCTCCTAAATTTGGGAACAACATAGTTAATCCTGGGCTATCCTTATGAAACATTCCAAGCTAATTGGAATTCCAAAAAGGACAAATCTGAATTTTACAGAGCTAGGTGTATGGAATGCTAAAAAACAACAACAAAAAAACCTTCTTAAGTAATAATATTAATAACAGCAGAGAGAGCTCTAAACACAATTGTTTTGTCATTAGTAATATCTTTTGTTTCTATAGGCATTTTTCTTTCCTGATTCCTAAATGCTCCCTCTTCCTTAAATTCTGTCCCTATGAGGATATGATTTGGCTGTCTAAAGTTTCTCTCCCCACCCCTTACACCAAATTTACTAGTTTCAAGTGAAAAAGGGGGAGGGGCTTCAATCACTTTAAAGAATTTCCTCATCTAAAACTAGCTATCAAAAAAACAAAAAACAAAACAAAGAAAAAAGTACATTTGGTTTATCAGAATTTATCCTAGAGATAACACTCTGACATAAAACCTTTGAATATTTGAATAGAAAGGGCTGGTCAAGGTAGTTATTTGAAAAAATTTTACTCCAATAAAACAGCCTCTCTCAAAGAGCTTTCATGCACACATTGAATTACTAATTATTAGATATATAAATCCTATCATTCAAAATTTAAAAAGAACTCATTAGTCACTTTTTAAACAGTCTAGAATGACAGAAAAAAAAAGCCAGAACAAATACATCAATTATGTTTCATTTACATTGGAAGAGAGGTCTGGAGAAACTAAGCACTACAGTATTTCACATTTATTTCCACCTCTTTTATTGCTATGCCTTCTTTAACTTATTTTTTCCCCTCTTCTTTGTTCTTCTAATATTCATTTTGCCTTGTTTCTTTTCTATTTTGTGACATAGTTTATTCTAAGATTTTTTTCTTTTTCATTCAATTCTATGTTCATTCTTCTAAACTCTGGGAAAAAATAAAGAGGGAAAATGATTATTTTAGTATTATACATTCTGCTTCTCATAAAGCTGGCCATGATTGGAAACTGTACAAGATCCACTTTATTTCCCTAAAGGTTCCCAGGTGAATAATCCCAATCAATTTTCCTCTGCAGATATATCAAGGTAATAAAGCCTGCTGAAGGAAATTGATTAGACATTGTAACATTCAGTAGCCACTGACTTCCTCTATCCTTCCTTCCTCTACCCTCATTAATCAGTCCAGTGAAGGAGCTTAGAGGCCAAGTGATAAAAAGAATCCTTTTCCATTTGCCCCACCAGCTAACAGGAAGTCCTAAGTCATCAGTTAGGATCACTTGAGCACCTATTTTACATCTTCACCGATGAAATGATTTATATCATCTGCCCAATTGTGACTGAGAACCTACTATTTTTTCATTTAACTTCTTCATGAAGTTCAAGAAGAGCTATCCCTAGAACAACACACTCATTCTTCCCCATTAACTAAATCAAAGGGTTTATTAACTTGGATACCTTTATATTTCCCAAATCATTAGCTCATACATTTAGAATTGTTAGGGGCCTTAGAGGCCATCTAGTTCAAGAAGCTCTTTTGGATTTAAGAAAAAAAAAACCAGGGAAGCTGATTTGCCCAAGATCAAAAAGTTACTAATTGTCAGAGGGATATATGGAACCCAGGTGTATGGAAGTACAGTCTTTTCACTCCATATCTTTATTTTCTTACATTTTATCTCATATCCTTGGCTGAAGATAACATAGTTTTCTAACTTTTACAATAATTGCCAGCTTTTTAAATTCAAATAACACCTGTTACTCAATGAACTGAAATCATGGCATGTACACATAATATTACTGTTCCTTCCTTTCATCACTTGTAAAAGCCATGTGGCTCAGTTATTTATACTGTTGTGCTAGGAAAGTCCAAGACATGCACTGATATATGTGCTGATCAGTTGTACTATAAAGAGAAAATTGTCTTTCTCTCATCAACAACTATGCTGACAATATCTAATGAAGAGGTCACAAGGTGTGGTGGAAAGAGTGCCGATCAGAAGATCTCAGTTTGAACATTCATCTTTGAGTCTTAAAATATGGGTTCTTCATGTGTTACTGACAAATACTAGGCAAACAATCCAAAGGTATTCTCTTTCTGCTTCAGTTTGGTTACCTATAAAATAAAAATAACATTGTTTGCATTACCTACTTCAGGGGAGGCAGTATAGTATAGTAGAAAGCCAGACTTGGAATTAGGTACAAAAAAGTTATAATCTTGTCTTTGAACACTTAGTGGCTATGTGAGTCTTGGTGGTGGTGTTTGCTTTTTTTTTTTTTTTTTTCTGAAGAAGATCAATGACATCACAGGCTGATATTTTGACTTATGCATGAATAGAATTTAAGTGAGGGAGAATTACACCACTGTCAGCTTCACTCCCTCTTCCAGAATCATTGAAGTCCATTGGCAAGACAAAAGTCAGAATGACTTGTGATGGCTTGGGTGGGATGCAGTGGATTATGTTGGTTTCTTCAATGTCTGACCAAGCTCTAAGTACTTGTGATGGCTTGGGATGCAGTGGATTACACTGGTTTCTCCAATGTCTGATCAAGCTCTAAGTACTCTTCAGCAATTGTTTCAGTTGCCTGGAACAAACTGTTTTCATCCACTCATTCTATTAGAAGAAGTCTCCAGATGTTTGGGATAGATATCCCCATAAGTCACCGATGGATTTGTGCCTCCCTGATTACCCTCAACCTGATTTATCCCATCTGCTAAGATGGCTTAAAGAGTGTGACAGCTGTACATGCTACAGCTTCTTGGAGCCATACATGCCAGGAAGACAACAAAGGTAAGCAGTTCTAAAAGGGCTTTGAAATATTTAAATAAGAGATGATAAGATTTTTGAATAACCATAAGCTTTTTAACCTCCCAGTGACCAGGCAACTCTTTATTCAACAGTTACTATTGTACATTTAGAGATGGAGTGTCCTCGATAGATGAAACACATGTCCAAGGATGAAACACATATTCACACACAAAAATACCTCACCAAGTTGTGAACAACTACTTTTAGATACTTAACTAACTATGGGATAAAATGAATAAGGGCATGTGATACAAATGTATGCTACAGATGACAAAAGAGATGAGGTCAACAGAAGTAAATGACTCACAGAAATTCAATTCCTTTGCCCTGTTTGCTAGTTTCTGAGGAATGATTAATACTTATCAGAATTATCAAGTGTTTCTTTTATACAATTTATAATACAGCCAAATTACTTTTGCTGGAGAACTACTACTTAAATTCAATATTCTCCATTATTTCTATTTATTTACATAATCTTTCTCTAGTTCTTCCAGTCATTCCGTTCTTACAACTCACATCATCTCATAAGACTCAATTTAGGGGATTACTTTCAGAAAAGCTCAGAATTTACATCAGAGTTTATAATCTGTGACAGTTAGAAATCAGTGAAACAATAACTCTTAAGTCAAAGGTATGTCTTTATCCCAAGAAACAGGTTATTTATTCCCCATGAAGCTGGAATAGTTCAACAAAACTGATGGTCCCTGTCAACACCTTTTACAAAGGTCACTGATTTGTCTCAAATTCCTTTCCCATAAAATAATGTAATTGGGCTCAACAGTCTTTCCAATCACAGATAATAATACCTTTGCCATTTTACTTTGCTAAAAACCAGTCTTCTCTATTCACTTCCCCTGATGCCCCAAAGAAGAGTCAGCATTCCAGATTAAGGATAGTAAAGAAAAGAATTTTTTCTTCTTTCTTCCTTCTTTGTTAGGCATTCTGAGGTTTCTATCAGCTATCAAACATTGGAATCACCATTATGTCTTCCTGATGGTGGGTCAGTGATAGCCTATTATCATCTTCAACATGTACACCAAGATACACAGACACACAAGCACACACATACATCACATATCTAGCTTGTTTTCAGTTTGATTCTCATAAGAAATAAATGGTACCACAGAAATTGCTTTTATTAATTCCCCTGAACATAACTATTCTGATTGGGAAAAGATAGGCATGGGGGGGGGATTCTGCTGGTGCTGTAGAGACCAATTAAGAGTAGAATGGCTAGAGGGAAACCTTTAACTTATTTAATTAGTTTTAATAGCCAAGTAGAGTGAATTGACTAGTCAGTAACTATGATGGACAGAAGCTGTGAAAGTTGAAGGGAAAAATATTCCTAATTACTGCTAGTTTTCCAATAATGTTCCACTTGCTAGTGTTTGTCCTTTTCAAGAAAACATTATAACTACTGGCTACCATTTTCTTTGCCAATTTTCTGTGTTTCCTCTTCCTTCTTAGAGACACTTGTCTTTGTGTCTCTACAGTGATGAATGAGGGACATGCTTTTTATGTAAAGTTTCTGTTTAAAATGCATGATTTAGGAGTTATGTTTTGTAAACTGTCATTTATATATAATAGTTGCTGAAGGGATTGAATACATTGGTTAAATCATAGTGGCTATATATTCTGAGAATTGTCTTAGTGGGTAACAGATTTCAGGCTTTACTCCCTTTTAAGTTTTCAGAGAATAACATTTTAATACCACCACACCATTCTCACAGGGAAGAGACTAATTTAAGGACTTACTATGGCCATAGAGTGCTGATCTGTGATAAAATGGCAAAAGATAGAGAGGTATAATAATTAACATTTAACAGCTGATTTTCTTGGTGGTGGTGGTGGTGGTGGTATATGTATACAACATACTTTTCAGTTTAATCAACATTATAAACATTTTCTCCATTACATTCTAATGATTTGTAGTGTTTGCCTATTTTCAAGTATAAATTCTTATACTGAAAATTTAATAATTTGCTCTATCAAGCCTGTATAAGTTAGCTTTAGCATATTCCTAGAAAACATATGCTGAAAAATATAGGAGACTACTTATCCAGAAACATTTGAAGAAATGAAAGAGAAATAGCTGAATTCTACCACAAAAAAAATGAGCTAATAAAAATTAATTTTCTTGTCTTTTTCTTTTGTATTACTGTGATATTGACAGTGGAACAACACTTTTTTTTCCCCAATGAGAGCTAAAGCTCAGCAAGTTCCTAAAATGTTTTGGGTGGCAAGTTAGACAAGGTGCCTGACCATAGATGGTTAAATGGGATGTGAAGCATCATCTGGGATGGGTCAAGTAAGTTTGCACTTAGTGTACAATTAAAATATTTCAGTCTCAGGGATAAATTCCAAAGATAAAATGTATTTATTCTACAGAATTAGGAAGGGTCTCTGAAATTCTAGTTAGAATGGCTGAAGGTTACAAAGACAAGCACATGGCAAGATGCCTGAGGACTTAGATAAGACATATATAAACAAACATAAATTACAAAATAGTCATAGCCCTGTTCTTATCAATGTCCCAATAGTAGGGAATGCAATAGACCTCAGTATCAATGATAAAAGTAATAGTTTACTTTTCTGAGGAGTCTTTTCTATTCTTAATGGTGATTTTTTTTAACTTAAAGAAGATTCTTCTTAATTTTTTAAGGAAAGGGGGAATTTTTAATAATTTATTAAATAGCACATGTGTCTATGATAATTTGCTTGCCTGGGTTCTCATAAGCATTCTGTCTCTCATTTTCTTCTTTATCTATTTTTTCTTGTTAATCTAAAATAGCCGTGTTAAGAGTTATATTATTTGAATCATCAATCTTGTGCAGCTGCTTCTAATTGACCATAATTTATTTAAAAATTTTATTTGTTTAAATGTAAGTGCAAGAAAGAATTTTGCCAGCTGAAACCACTATTACTTTGATAGAGGGTAAAGAAAAGAATTTCAAACATTTTTAAACAGAATTCTAGAATGTTTGAATGGAAAGCGATTTTAAAAATCAACTCATCTATTATTTTACCTATTAGGAAACTGAGGCATATAGAGCTTAAAATAATTAATTCAAACCTGTCAGTAGCAGAGCCTACATCACAATATTGTTGAGGTTTTTTTTTGGGGGGGGCTTTGTTTGTTTTGGCAAATATACTGCGTATTTATTGAAACCACTAAAATATGTTTGAAGCTTTATTGCTATAAGCAATAGAAATGCTTATGAAGCATCTTATCCATAATTGGGCCATTAAGATTTTCAGATACTAAAGAGCAGACCATATGAACACAGTTCCTTAATATCAGAACTGTGGGGAAATTCTGGCAGTTTAATCATATTCTCTAACTGTGAAGGAGCGATTACCCAAGTGAACAAAATATAAAATGGACAAGTGAACATTATCGCCCCAAATACACATTTTAGCCTCTTGTATCAACAATTAGTGGGTATTCTTCCTCCTTACATACACACAATTGATGTAAATCAGTAGATAGACAGTTTTAAATCTGCAAATAGGTGTATTATTAATCCAGAGACAAGGACAAATAACACTTTATCTTCTGAATAGGCAAGTAGCAACAATAAAAACAAACAAGGAAATACTATAAAAAGCAGCACAAGTATAAAAGTAAGGCCCTGCACTCTCCTCTTTGTTGTGATAGTCAGCCATGCACTCCAGGCCCTCATGCTCTCTAGCTTCTCTAGTCCCAACATTCGTGCCCATAATGCTGTCTCATACTGCGTCAGAATCCCAGTCCTAGCACACCAGCCCAGCTGTCTGTCTTCCCTCTCTTCCCTCTGTGAGACTCCTGTTTTCAGGAGCATCCTCCCAGATTGGCCCAAGTAAACCCTTACTAGGATCCCTTGATTCTTTTCTTGGGTCCAGCCTAATTCTCTCTTCCTCCTCATGGATGCAGACATCTAAGCCCTAGCTTCCTTGCCCTGCCCCAAAGTTTAGGGAGATTTTAATTCCAGTGGTAGGGCTATAAAAGTCAGGCCTCCCGTGTTATGTACATTTAGAGCCTCTTCCCTATTCCAAAGTTGTTCCTTTCCCGGCTGCTTGGACAGAACTTTTGTCCCAAAAGATGTCATCCTAGCTCAACCCTCCTATCTCCACTGGCCCTTTTACTCAATCCTATTGTCCAAAGCACCTTTTCTGGCTTAGCTATTCTTTTGGTTGGGGTCAGGGGTAGAAGTGGGGGATGCTGTTGAATTTTCACTCAATAAAGTGGTAATTTCTTAAATAAATAAACAAAAAAAATCCCTTCAAAATCCGGTCTTAAATATCAATTTATGTGAACTTGAGCAAATCAATCTCTGTGGATCTCAGTTTCCTTATCTGCAAAAGGGGAAGTTTGATTTAGATGTCATGTGAAGTGCCTTTTTTTACTATACAATTAGATTCTAGAACAAGTAAATGATTAAAAAAAAAAAACTGAGTTCTTCAACCCATACATACGAGGCTCTAGTCCCTGGAAACTGGTGCCTCTACTAACAGGGAGACACCTTGAAAGGAGTGAATTAGTTAATTGGTCTCTACTTCACTATATTTTACCAAGAATGAGAGTGTCAAAAAAGCACAGATTTGAGCTAGAAAATTTGGAGATTATTTGTTCCTGTGCCTTCATTTTACAGATAATCAAGCTGGGGACCTAAGAGATTAAATGTATAAACCCAATACTATACAGGTAGAAAATATTATCAGCATGATTTGAATCCAGAGCCAGGAATCTATCAGCTCGCAGATTCAGAGACCACTATGCCATATTTTCTTTAAGACCAATAATGTCCAAACTGCTTTTTTATATGTATTTTCTTCAGGCTTTATTGAAGACAAATTGAAAGCAAATCAACTAGAGGATTTATTAAATTTGAAGGAATTCCATCATAGAATTTCAAAGAAAGGACAATTTTTACTAGGAAGTCCAAGATCTAGAGCAAAGACACAGATCTGGATTCAGCATCAACATGGGAAACTCCACAAAGTTAAAAGTATGTGACTGTGTACACCAAATCTACATATATACATATAAGGGGCATCTTGTTGGCACCACGGACAGAGCACTGGTCCTGAAGTTGAGAAAACCTGATCTTTAATCCAGCCATAGACAAGATTTTGGGCAAGACACTTCACATCTGATTAACTCAATTTCCTCATCTATAAAATGGAAATAAAAGTAACACCTACCTTAGAATACTGTGAGGATCAAATGAAAAAATAATTGTAAAAATACTTAAAATAAATACAGTTATTACTTACAGATGCAGACACAAGTACAAATTACCATGAATATATGAAAGTATATGAATCCATATATGTATATATGTAAAAGTGTATATAGATACACACACACACGCACACACACACACACACACACATATATATATATATATATATATATATATATATATATATATATATAGTTTCTAAAGAAGAAGAATAAAAGCCAGTATATATGTGTGTCTCTCTCTGTGTATATTTATATATGTATACACACACACAAACACACACGCACATACACACACACACACATATATAGGGCTTTAACCTTTTCAGAGTATTTTACAGACATTTGAACCTTATGATGATCCTATGATAATAATATTTTAGGAAGTATCATCTCTATTTCATAGATGAGGAAACCAAGGCAGAGAGAGATTAAAACTTGTCCATGATCACACAAAGGCAGTGGAAAAACTGGATTTGAACTCAAATCTTCTTGTCTTCACGTATTTCTCCACTCCACAATATTGCAGCTCTGAGGGGAGATGACCCATGGAAAGTCCGTATGAATCAGGGTTACCTACCAGCACACTAAGTACACTGATGATAGGGAGGAATTGCAGGGCAGTATGAATGAGGGAAGCATAGGATGATCATGGAGATGGGCTATGATATATAGCACTGAAGGGAATGCTCACTAGGAGCATATTACCAATCCATTAAAAATACCAAGACACATACACAATTAATGTTCTCATCTTCAGAATTATTGAGAGATTGTTATATGCCTTAACAAAAATATGCAAATGGATTCCACTGGTGTCCCCTCACCAAAACAAACAACAAAACCTCAAACCTTTTTTAAGTACGAAGGCATATATGTTTTCTTCCCTGACAGAATGTACAAACCTTGAAGATAGCAGCTTTTATTTTTTTTAGTTTGTATACCTAGTGCTTAGTATACAACTTAATAAATATTTTTATTGCAACATAAATACATGTATATGCATCTACATTTAAATGTGTGTATTTACACACATATGTATTCCAATATATATTCCCATATATGAGAAAAGCCTCATTATTTTGTAAGATCCTTTCATCTTGCTACTCTACCTTGTTACCATCCTCTATGTCTTTGGAGGATAGAGTCACAAATTCCAGATCTCAACTTAAGAGGGAGTTTAGTTCAGATATCTCATTTTTCATCTGGCCAGATTACTTTGGGACTTCTCTAACTTTTTCACCATGCCCCTCCTTGGGTACTGTCCCTCATTCCTCCTTCCCTTATCCTACCAATTTTTTTTTTTTTTTTTTTGCTTCTTTGTGTGTTGTCTTTCCTTATTAGATTATAAACTCCTTTAGGTCCAGGGCTATCTTTTTGTTTAGGATAGTGCCTGTCTCATAAGAGAGGTCATAAAAATAAATGTTTAATGATGCAATTGGATGATGCTTATCTATGTAAATATTTACATGCATGCTTGTATAAATATACCCATGTCTAGATCTATGCATTTTCTATTGACAAAGACAATTCATATCCATGGAGAATTATCTAATTATGATAGGTATACATAGAAGAGAAAAGAATTACCTACATATTCATACTAAACTAATTACAGATATCTCATTAAAGGACCATGGCCTGTTTGAGGATTCTGTTTGTATCTACTACAGTGCTATGTACCCAGTACATGCTCAATATGTACTTTAAAAAATCAATTTAAATATATTTCCAGAAAAAATAATGAGACTCCAGCTCCAAGTTGACTCAGGTGAGAGATTCATGTCCTTTTTGTGCCAACTAGCTAAATTTATCCACTCCATGTCACTCCACAGACATTGCATGCCCTAACCTTCCAGGTGCCCATGCAAGCCTTAGAGTGTGCCAATGGTTTGGCATCAGGATTTTTTAAGCTACTAGCTCTGTAAATGGCACATCCATGAATCAAAATTTCCTTCTTTTGCTTAACATGATCCTACACTTCAGAGTTATTAGCTTGTTTGGTGATCCTCGACATAACAGGAAGAAGGAAATTGAAATGCTGTGTATGTTACATTAACCTTCCCACAGTTTGTTTTCAAGAAGCTATGCTTAGTGCAAGTTTTTTTTTTCCCCTGCACAGAAATTGCAGTACTAGGCACAAATAAGACAGAGTGATACACATTTTTGAAGATCAAAGTTTTCTTTTTCAATTCCTTTTCTCCCTATTAGCTTGAATAATGTTTAGAAATTTGAAAAAGTAGTTAGTCCCGAATCCATCAGAATATGTGTTACTTGTGGCTAGAAACCAAAAACAATTCATTCTGGAATGTGGAAAATGTGAATGTGTGGAAAATGTGAATACTGAGGAAGAAGTGATGGGAATATTGGGGTGGCAAGAACTCTGGAGAAAAGGAAAAGAGATGTAAAAGAAAAAATGAAGAAAATGCATTATGTTTAATAAATGAAAACCAAGAGACAAAAGGGATGTTTGTCTCAATTAAAATGCACAAGGAGAAAATTGGAACATAGTTGCAATATGGATGTCAGGAATATAAGAGATGGAGAATTTTCAATTACATAGGAATAATGGG
Organism: Antechinus flavipes; assembly: GCF_016432865.1. Lineage (NCBI taxonomy): Eukaryota > Metazoa > Chordata > Mammalia > Dasyuromorphia > Dasyuridae > Antechinus > Antechinus flavipes. The sequence continues at coordinate 94,095,167 of NC_067402.1, forward strand.
AACATGGAAAACAAAGTCTTCCTTGGTAAGAGGAAACTTTAAAGATATGAGTGTTTCAATTACAGAATAGGTAATAGATGTATAAAAATAGGGGTATATAAACTCTAGTGTGGGTGACTAGAGAATGAATATTGGGAAATTAAAGTAATTATAACAGAAGAAATAGAACCCAACTAACATTTAACTTGTTTTTTCCCCACTGTTGAAACTTCAAGGAGTTCAAACTCAAACCACAACTGAATTTGCCTTTTCATACTACTGGTGTTCTCTGAGGAATTCTGTGGATTCTGAGGAATTCTGAGGGATTCAATAATAAAATGAAATATGAAATCTTTTAAAGCTGTCCCCATTTTTATTGCTATTATGACTGTTTCTGGTAATCATGACAATTTATAGAACTTGAATAGATAAGTATACTACACAGACAAAGCAAAAGGTTTGCATAAAATATTGATTTAAGCTCTATCCAAATTTGTTTATAATACTATCATCAATAACCACTTGATTTCAAGAAATATTTAATGAGTTTATTTTGTGTAGAACAGTATTCTATGTGGTAAATAAATTGAAACCTTCAATTTCCTGCTCTCATGGAACTTACAGTTCCCTTGTAGAGAGATGTTATTTAATATTTTGTATAGATAAATACATTGACAAAGTACAAAGTATTATGAGGTCTAAAGTGGGAAATAAAATCATTCACAGCAGACTTCAATGGGGTGGTGGTGGGAGCATATTATTAATGAAGCTTTAAAGGAACAAAGATAGTGATAGTGAAAGCAAAAGCATGGAGGCAGGATGGTACAGTTATAAGGGAAATAGTGAGTATTCCAGTTTGATTGGAACAGGATAATGTGAAGGTAGGAAGGTAGAAAATAACATCTTTGTTTAGAGGTTATCAGAGAGGCATTGAAGAGTTTGAAAATGAACAATAATATTATCAGATCTCTAATATAAGAAAGATTTGCCTGGTAGAAGTGTGGAGAATGGATTAGGAAGAGAAAAATCAAGGTAAAAGAGCCTTATTATTTAATTTTTCCATATCAAGGCAATATTAGCAGATTTATAAGTTCTCTTTACTTAGAGAAATATTTCTGGATATTTTAGAGAAAGGTTGCTTTAGCAATTTTGTGGAATGTAAAAAACCCACAACTATTTGAAGCTATTGAATTAAGTGGAATTCTTTATATTTACAATAAATGTGAGTGAGAAGATATTTGGAAGGTAGACTAAGCATTATTTCAAAATTAATGACCAATTAATAATCAAAAATAATGTTGATAGATTTGTAATGAATGATAACAGTATAGCATTAAGTATATATGTATAAATTTTGTATGCTTATATTTATATATAAATACACAAACACAGTAACATCTTTAAGTTTTATTGTTTAGAACATTTGTCTGTAAAAGGCATTCAAAATGTTAGCATTTAGACATTTGTTTTTTTGTGAAAATCTGGTTGAGGAGTTTCATAGCTTACAAAGAGAGCTTCATAAATATTTTTTAAAAAATGAATGAATGAACACATGAAAAGAAGTTTTGGCATTTTACTATTTCTACATAGATATAGATTTATGTAATGTAAATGTATCATACATAAATGCATTAATGTAGATGTAAATTTATATGACCTTGTGAGACTAAAATGTGTCCTTAAAGTTAGAAACTTCTATCAAGACCAAGTGTTTACATTTACAAAGGGATCTGCAATAATGTCTGTTAATTTCTCTCCCTCCCTCCATGATTTTATCCCTCCATCCCTCCATCCTTCCCTCCCTTTCTCCCTATCTTTCCCTCATCCGTCACACACACACACACACACACACACACACACACACACACACGAATCTGGAGTCAAAAGTCTAAAGAAGTTGAGTAAACGGTCTCCATCGCTCCAACTTGCATTGCTGCCAATAGCAGCAGCGTGGGAAAATAATTGCTTTTTGAATATGGGAAAGGAGTTGGCTCAATGTTTTCTCATAAAATCACAATCTAGTTCCTGGTTTTCTTCACTAACAATGTTTTGCAACAGGTATTTACTTTTGCTGTCTGAATAATTCAGTATATTGCTACCACCATTCCCCTGACATCTATGGCAACCAGTTTGCATTATGAAGAATGAGAATACTTTTTTCTTTCCTTATACTATCTTTTTATTTTGTTTTCTACATAACATTTTGAGGGCCAGAAATTTCCAAATAGTAAGATGTTAAGAAACTTTTAATAGACAAGTATTGTAAAGTTAGCTCATATGGACACAAAACTCTTTCACAACTGCAATACCATTCTTTCACAACTGCAATACCATTCTGGATTATTTTAAACTTTATTAATTTGTTAAGAAGATGACAATTCTTTTTAAAGACAATTGCCATTAGAAGTGCTTTCTTAGTACAGACTATACAGACTTTGTGGCTGGTGTGTGTGCTTATAAGTGGATATAAAATTGTGACTATGTAACATAAGCACATCTATTATGGTCAAAAAGCAAATGAATTTTAAAAAGGATCATAATGAGAGTGGTATTTTAGGACAATTAAGTTCGAGCAATGATATACAGAATGAATAGGAGGGGATAAGGAGAGAGAAAGAGACAGAGAGAATAGAAAGAGAGAAAGAGAGATAGAGAGAGACAGACAGGCAGACAGAGACAGAAACACAGAAAAGAGAGACAGCGAGAAAGAATCAGAGATAGAATCAAAGAGGGACATACAGAGGAAGCCAGAGTCACAAATAGACACACAAGGAGATACAAAGAAAGAAGGAGACAGAGATGAGCTGGTATTCATCATGATCAAAACTTAAGTTCATTATCCCTAAAAGATGTATAATAAGTATTCTGTGAAGTTACTTTTCAAAAAGAAGTATTAAAAACAATAGCTCACAACTCCCTTGTATTTAATTTCTTATCAACAGATAGAGTAGTTTAAAAATGGGTTCTTTAAATATGTCTCCTAAAGGACAAACACAGCTGCCTTGAGTGGTTTATTTATATAATTTCTAGGCTTGATATCATATATAGCAATGACTACTTGTTGAGTTGTTTCCACCTGGGCTTGAGGGAATCTCAGCTGTCTGGACTATCACATGTTCAAACAGTTCAGGATTTTGTGAATAAGAAACACATGAAAATCTTGCAAAATAACCCTTCTTTGATTTAAAATTAATTTTAAGACTTAAATGTTGGGACAGTTAGGTGGCATAGTAGGTAGAGTCAGGAGGATCTGAGTTCAAAATCAAGTTGCCTGCCTATAAAACAAAGTGTCCATTCCCCTCAGGGAATGTAAAAAGCTTTACTTATATATTCTATCCCAAAACAAAGCAAAAAGATCATTTCCTTTTTTTTCCCCCAAATCATTCTAATGACAATTCAGATATTGTAGAAACAATTAAATTGAGGTTTTCCAGGTATATACTTTTTTGCATAATAGAATGCCAGAGTTTATTCTGAATAGCTAAGTTGTTCCTACATTTTGCAGGGATGTTTTGTAGTTTCATAAAATGATAGTACTAAACACAGATATGTTTCTTCTAAGAGTCCTAGAGGACTTTTTAACATGTCCTAACACTAATTTGTGAAGGTAACAGCTATCTCTATTTTGGAAATGTAACTCTTGGGAAAGAGAGGTTCAAGACCATAATTAAGTCCAATTTGTATGACAATTAAGCTCAGTTTCTATCAGCCATCTGTTCTGACTGGCCACCTTTGGATGAAAAATATTCATGAAGACTATGGAGATAATAAGATGAATTGAGCCTACAGTCCTCAGAGCACACATAGAGAAAGGTATTGTATGGGGGAAATGGCACTCCAGCCTGGCCACCTAGTCAATTCAGCCTGCATAGCTCCACAGGGCCAGAAACTGCACTGGAAGTGCTAATTTTGACTTTGTTTTGTAAGTGACTATATACCAATGCTGTGGTATATAGACTGGCCAGTCCTTTATCATCTTTTATATGTGAAATTTATTTTCCTTTTTATGTAAATAATTTGTCATTTCTTTCTATTAAACTTTATTCTGTTTATATTCCCTTCCTTTTCTACTTTGTCAAAGTAATTTGGAATTCTAATCTGATTTTTTTATTTCCTTGTGCAGGGGCTATGCTAATCTTCTCTATATCATTCCAATTTTAGTACATGTGATGCCAAAGCAAGCATGATCTAATCTGCTTTTTCAAATCCTGTTCATCCACTCAATTTGATGACATCTGAAAACTAAATGAATGCAGTCCCTGTCATCATCCAAGGCATTAGTAAAATACTTGAGCATCCTAATATTCCTAAAATCTACAGGCAGTAGATAATGACTAGCCTTCTAAGTGATTCTTTCCAGGCATGTTCTATTACTTTTCATATTGTCAGGCATATAAAAAGTATTTAAGAAATACTTTTTAATTGATTATTTTTTTAAAATTTAGTCAAATTATTTAGTTGCAAAGTTTTAGCATGCAACTATTAATTATGTACTATGCAATAGAAACAATAGAAATTATTTAAAATGCAATACTCCTTGAGTAAACATTCAACACACATTTATTAAGGGCCCACTAGTTGAAAAACAGTATGTATACACAGACAATGTGGATATAAATGTGGACAATGAGTATACACAAAATGAAATCCTTTGTTACTTTAGAATGTTTATATTCTATGTTGATATAAAAGAGAGTTTTCATCTGAAATGAATTTACAGATTCCTTGGGGGGACAAGACAAAGAACAAAATATTTTACAAGCTACTCAAGGCATTAAAATTCTGAAGTCCACATATGAAACATTTAAATATAAAGTGTTTCACTTTATATTTAAAGACATAGAATTCTGAAATTATGATTATAATCTTTAACCATTCTATTTTTCCTATTGCCTTATGACCACTAAATATGTTTTATGTCTTTACTATTTCCTCTAACACCATCATTTTTCAGTTCTTTCCCAGGTTATCACTGTAGGAACTGTTCACATTTTCTACCTTTCATTACTCTATGTACTATTCACATTTTTAACCTTTCCCTAAATCAACCTCTTGGTGAACCAACTCGGCTTTATCTTCTATCCAAGATTTAACAAATTATATTTTTGGATTACTTCTAACATCCAATCTTTTAACTCCTATTCATATATTGCTGAATAGAGCTAGAGAAAGTGATAAAACAGTATAATTAGGCCCAATACAAATTTCTGTTACAAAATAGCAAGTTGGGCCCTCTCTGGAGTAAGGGAAACTTTATATTTTCTTAATTCATTTTTACTATTCACCAAAGAGGCTATTCAAAACCATTTTCCTGGTTCTCAAGACTCCTACAGCAACCCAATCAATTCAAAAAGTGAAGAACTTTTACTTCAGGTTTTTTTTTTTTTTTTTGCAAAGTTTGAAGCATTTACCAAGAGTTTCCACTTTTTCCCTCTTCCTTTTCTCATATTAGTTAGGTGTCTTCTTCCACTATTTTCTCCTTGTACTATGCTCCTTCTTCTGGGTCTTTTCTTATTTTCCTTCTCCTTATGAAAAGGTGAACTGTCTCTTTTCCAAAGTAAATAGCTCCATGCGTATTTTTCATCTTAACTCATTCAATATTTTTCAAGCAGGCTGTCCATTCTATCATCCTAACCTCTAATTTCCATTCTCACTGTACTTGTATTTCTGATGACTAGCACAGAATAAGTATATAATCCTTATTGATATACTTGAATTTTTCTATTTCTACAGGAAAATTATCCTTATATTTCCTCATTAAAAAAAAAAAAAACAAACCTTATTTGATCTGACCATCACTGCTAGTTATCACTTTTGATCTCTTTTGCTTTTCCACTATACTTGAAAAAATAGTCAAAGATGAATTCTTCCCCTTTCTATTTCTTCACTTGATTCAATAATCTATGAAAACTGACCTTTGATCTAATCATTTTTTGACTCTTCCTCTTCAAAATTAATAGTGATCTCTTAACTTCTAAATGGAATGGTCATTTCTCAATTTTCAACAATGATCTCTGCAATTTTTCGTGGTTGATCATCCACTCCTGAATATTTTCTTGTCTCTTTCTCTTTCTCTTTCTCTTGATTTTCCTTGTCAGTGTTCTTGGCTGGATATTCTTCAATTTTATATCCACTAATGATTCATTTACTCTAAGGCTCTGCCCTGTCCTTTCTGTTCTATCTCTGTGCTATTTCACCAGATAATCTTATCAGCTCCCATGAATTATAATCTCTAGGTCGATGACTCTCAGACCTATTTATCAAGTCCAAATCATTCTCCTAACCTTCAGTCTCACATCAACAAATGTGTCTTGGATATCTTCAACTAAATTTCGTTTAAACATCTGTCTTAACATTGAGTTCTAAAGCAGAACCAAGTAACTTTTCCACAGACCTTTCATTTTCTAATTCCTTACTACTGTCAAGATAATCATCATCCTTCTAGTTATCTAGCCTCTCAACTATAGGGTATCTTCAATTCATCTCTCACAAATATTTATTATATCTTCATAACATCTCTCATAAATGACTCCTCTTCCTTGACACAATTGTCATCATGGTATAAATCCTGGCCATCTCACTCCTAGACTCTGTCATAATCTGCTGATTTGTATTCCTAAATCAAGTCCATGCTTGCTCTAAATCATCTTCCACTCAGCTGTCAAAAATGATTTTCATAAACTAAGGTTCTTACTTCTACTCTTAATGAACTCCAGTAGCTCTCCTTGTACTTAGTATACTGTATTATTTTCTATGCTTAATGCCTAAATCATAGTAGGTGCTTAATAAATACTTATTGATAACTAATAATCCAACATAGTATGGGAGTACCTGACAAACAGGGTAATATAGTTACTGTTATAGAAATTCAGAAAAGGGAGAAATGATTAAAAAAAGATTTCAAGGAAACACAATTGGATTTGTAGAGAAGAGCATGGAAAATTAATGTGAAGTTGCATGTAACATAATCAAAGGTTGGGTGGAAAGAAAATCAATGTGATGTATGTGTGGAATAAAAGGAATTCTGCTAAGATGAAAAGTGGATTGAAAGATAACTGAATACTAAAAAAGGGAATTTGTAAATGAATTTGGAAGAAATGGGAACCATTTAAGACTATGCGCAAGAAGGGATGCCACATAATTGACATGTTAGTGATATCAATCATATATCAAGTTTTAAGATAGATTTGTATTTCAAGAACTATGTAAAGTGATAAAGATCTAGGTGGGAGCAGGTGGAGTCAAGATGGAAGAGAGAAGCCATAAAGTTGCCTGAACTCTGCCTAGTTTCCCTCAGAATAAAAATGTTGTCAAACCTCTAAAAAGATTCTAGAATAACAAACCCCCAAAAGGTAGAAACAGTTTTCTAGCTTAAGATAACTGAGGGCTTCAGGAAAGGTCTGCCTCCATTGGATAAAATGGGAGCACAGCCCAGCACAGATGATATCCAGCCAAGTCAGCAGGAGAGATCAGCAACGTAGGCCCCTCAGTCCTGGATTAGCAGGCTAGTGACACAACATGCTGATTGTAAGGCCTCCAGCCTCAGAACAGAAGGAAAACTGCCAGCATTAGAAGCCCAGTACAACAGGCATTATTAGGCTGAACTACCCCAGTACAATGAGAATGTAACCAGCACCTCAGGCTCCAGCTCAGAAAGCCAGTGATCAGGTCCCTGGCTCTCAGCAAGAGAAGCTTGAGACAGTATCCTCTATATTCCAGGAGCAGAGCTCTACTTGTTAAAAAAAAAAATTGAACCAAAAACGTCAAAATAGTACTGACCATAGAAAGTTACCATGGTAAGTGAAGATCAACTCACAAATTCAGAAGAATGCAACATCAAAATGCCAATGAAGCCTCAACAAAGAATTGGCCTGAAAGTGCTTTTGGAAGAGCTTAAAAGGGAATAACAAAATCAAGTAAGAGAGACAGAAGAAAAATTGAGAAAATAAATTAGAGTGATACTGCAGAATTATGAAAAAAAGAGTCAACAGTTTAGAAAAGGAAACACAAAAATTGACTGGGGGAAAAAAGTCCTTTAAAAATAGAATTGGCCAAATGAAAAAAAAAATCTTCTGAAGAAAACAACTTCTTTAAAGGTACAATTAGCCAAATGGAAAAGGAGGCATACAATTTAATTCAAGAAAATAATTCCTTAAAAATTAGAATTGAACAACAAAATCAAAGGAATGAAAAAAAATAGAGGAAAATATAAAATATCTCAATGGAAAAACAAGTGACCTGGAAAATAAATCCAGGGGAGATAATTTAAGAATTAGTGGACTACCTGAAAGTCATGATAAAAAAAAGAGCTTGGATAGCATTTTCAAGAAATTATCATAAATAAATCATGAACCCATTTTGACCTTATAGAGTGTTAGATGTTGATCTTCACCTAATTCCTACCATACAATTTTCCAGTTTTCCCAGAAGTTTTTCTCAAATAATGAGTTTTTATCTCAATAGCTGGAGTCTTTAGATTTATCACAGTATATTATTACAGTCAATAGCTACTATCTTGTGTACCTAACCTATTCCACTGATCTACTATTCTATTTCTTAACCCCGTATCAACAAGTTTTGATGACTGTCACTTTATAATATAATTTTAATTATGTGTCATCAGTACCATATTTGTGTCACAAAAGGAATTTGGTAGAACTATCTCACCAATTTTCCCAAATATTTTATATTTGGAGCTCATTCTTCTTTAAATGTTTGGTAAGATTCATTTGTAAATCTAGCTGTCCTTGGACATTATTTTTCTTAGGGAGTTCATTGATGGCTTGTCCAATTTCTTTTTGCAAAATGGGATTTTTCCATTTCTGTTAATTTAAACAATTTATATTTTTGTAAATATGCATTTCACTTTGATCGACAGATTGATTGACATACAGTCAGCAAAATGGCTTCGAATTATTATTTAATTTCCCCTTCATTTTTGGTGTATACACCATTTTTATTTTGATATAACTTGGTTTTATTCTCTTTTAAAATTCAAATCAATCTAAAATTTATCTATTTTATTATTTTTTTAAAAAAACATCTCTCTATATATAATTTATTCATTAATTTTTTTACTTTCAATTTTATTAATCTATTTTTAGATTTTCATAATTTCTAATTTTGTATTTAATTAAGGATTTTTTTCACTTTTTTATTTGAAAACACAATACATTGAACTCCTCCTTCTGTTTCATTTAGAGATATAAAAATTTTCCTAAGATCTACTTTACTGAATCCCACAAGTTTCCATATGTTGTGTTATTATTGTTATACTCTTTTTTTTTTAATTATAGCTTTTTATTTACAATATATATGCATGGGTAATGTTTCAGCATTGACAATTGCAAAACCTTTTGTTCCATTTTTCCCCTCCTTCCCCAACCCCTTCCTCCAGATGGCAGGTTGAACAATACATGTTAAATATGTTAAAGTATAAGTTAAATACAACATATGTATACATGTCCATACAGTTATTTTGCTATACAAATAGAATCAGACTTTGAAATAGTGTACAATTAACCTGTGAAGGAAATCGAAAATGCAGGAGGACAAAAATAGAGGGATTGGGAATTCCACAAAGTGGTTCATACTCATTTCCCAGAGTTCTTTCACTGGGGGTAGCTGGTTCTATTCATTACTGCTCTATTGGAACTGATTTGGTTCATCTCATTGTTGAAGAGGGCCATGTACATCAGAATTGATCATCATATAGTATTGTTGTTGAGATATATAATGATCTCCTGGTTCTGCTCATTTCACTCAGCATCAGTTCATGGAAGTCTCTCCAGGCCTTTCTGAAATCATCCTGATGGTTATTTCTTATAGAAAAAATAATATTCCATAATATTCATATGCCATAATTTATTCAACCATTCTTCAATTGATGGGCATCCACTCAGTTTCCAGTTTCTGGCCTCTACAAAGAGGGCTGCCACAAACATTCTTGCACATACAGGTCCCTTTCCCTTCTTTAAGCTCTCTTTGGGATATAAGCCCAGTAGTAACACTCCTGGATCAAAGGGTGTGCACAATCTGATAACTTTTTGAGCATAGTTCAAAATTGCTTTCCACAATGGCTGGATGTATTCACAGTTCCACCAACAATATATCAGTGTCCCATATTCTTTAACAAAATTATTGTTTCCATGATTTCTTGTTTGAATTACTCAATCTTTAGGATTATGCAGTTCCCAATTAATTTTAATTCATCTTTCTATGGCTCTCTATTACACCTAATATTATTATTTTAAGGATTGAACAGAGTACATTTAATATTTTTGCCTTTCTGCATTTAATTATGAGATTTTGATGCCTAGTATATATGATCAATATTTGTGTGGGTACCATGTACCAGTGAGAAAAAAACTATATTTCTTTCTATTTCAGTTTTCTCCAAAAATGTATCATATCTAACTTTTCTAAAATACTATTTACCTTCTTTCTTGTTTATTTTGTGTTTCTAGTTCAGAGAGAGAGACATTTAGGTCCCCCACTAGTATAGTTTTGTTTTCTGTTTCTTCCTGTAATTCACTTAACTTCTCTTCTAAGAATTTGGATACTACATCATTTGGTGCATATATGTTAAGTATTGACATTATTTAATTACCTATGATATACATTTTCTTCCTGATCTCTTTTAATTTGAGGTATTTTGCATTTTTTTTTCTAACCAGTAGAGATTTGATGCATCATTAGGATTTTGATGCATAAAAGTTGAGGATAAAATACAGAAGTTTTGGGCATATTTTGCAGGTATGGTGGGATTGTCTTCAGAATCAGTACTTCAGAAGCAAGCCTGAATCAAGATGAGATTGAATTTGGAAGAAATAATAGGGTAAAACTTGAACAAATAAGTGACAAATTGCAAAAGAGCTGGAAAAAAAAAACAATATAAGTATCATTTGGCAATCAATAATGCATATTCCATATGAGCCATTATGTTTATGTAACCCACATTGACCTATTTATCTTGACTGATCCAGTCATTTTTAAGATTCATTGAATAAAGAGTAAAAAAAAGATTAGCTATAAAGAAGAGATTAACTCAGAAGTCTTTATTCTGTGCAACTAAAAGGAACATGATAGTGCTATTAAAGCAAATAGAGAAACTAAGTGAAAGAAGTGCTTGGAAAGGGAAGCTAACAGTTCAGATGTAGATATAATGAGTTTGAGATAATGGGATAAAATGTAAACACTCATTAGACAGCTGATAATATTGTACATGACTCCAGATCAGGTAAATACCAACATTAGAGAGACAGATTTCAGAGATATTCATACAAACATTCACAAAATCCTAAGAACAGATCATTTCTCCATAGCAGAGAAGTTAATGAATGCTAGAATCAAAATTGGAAGACTGCAGCTCAAATTCCAACTCTGTTAGTTATTATCCATTTATCTTTGGATAAGTCACATTACCTCTCAGCTTCAATTTCATTTCAAATAAAGGGATTTCATTAGATGGCAGCTGAAATCCTGTCTAACTCTTTATCTATGATGCTAATAATACAGTGAACTTGATTCAGAACAGCCTTTTGGTGCCATATCATGTGTATCCCTTGATGTTCGATACTTTCACTAGTGAAATAAGATCCAAGCCCTAATAAATTTAAAATTATAAGTGATTATTTAAGCCAAAGTCAAGAACTGAGTACAAAGATAATTTCTTTGTAACAGGATTTCAAAGAGCCCAATACATAAATGAACTGAAGACTTATTTGAAACTGTTACATAAACAAAGAGGAAGCATGGATTAACCAGTAGTAGTTCTGGAAGGAAAGTGTTTCAGCTCTGTATCTATGAAAATATTCAAAATGTAAATTTAATCATTTTATCTGAAATACAGAGAAGATCTGGGAAGGAGATGAATCCTTTCTACAATCTTAAACGATAATCTCAGTTCAAAGTCATCTGAGGATGAAATATGAATTTAATTCTGGAACCTCCTCCAACTCCCTGACTCCACTAAGATCTTTTCCTCCATTTATTGAAAAACTAACTTCTTATTTTCTCCCCTTGTCGATTTATCCATTCTATCAGTTTTTTTTGAAAAACAGGAATAATTATTTTGCCTCATGTAGTTTTGGTTTGTTTAGATATAGATCTAGTATGCCAGGCTTTGATAAAGTCCATTGGGATTCATTGCCTTTAAGCCCAAATCATTCTGGCTCTCACTGATTGGCCCCTAATAGGTCCCAGACCAAGCCTTATATGTACATTGTTTTGGTGCCTTAGAGAGAGTTTATACAACAATTTTTTTTCTATTCTGGCAAGAAAATCTGAGGGTCATCTGCTTCCAGATAGGCTTTTTTTAGGGAGAAATCAAAGAAGGTAATCTTTTACCTTAATTCTGACCTAGTCTTTAAGCACTGAATATATGTTACCTCACACAAACTGAGACTTGGAAAAGACCTTAACTTAGACCAAGCTCTCCCATTTGGTCCCTTCATCACCAGTGGCAATACAGTATGTTTTGCCACTGGACTGTGATGACCCCAGAGGAAAGTGAGACAATAACTTTGCACAGCTCTTCCTCACTTAAATCCAATTTATTTTCAAATCAAGACATCATCCTCCTAACATCTTTGGTACTCTTTGAGAAGGATGACAACAATTAGCTTATAAAGAAAGAGTCAGCTTGAAACTCATTTTTACTAGTGATACAAAACACTGGTTCTACTTTGGGGCTCAAATTTGGAATATTGCCAAGCATAGTTACTAGACATAAGTCCTAGAGAGTTTTTATGATTAATTATTCAGCAGAAAAATCTTACTCACTTACCATGCTTTCCTACCTCCCCTTAGGTTCTGAGTAGGAGAGAGAAGATAGAGGCAGGTGCCATGTTTGAGGAGATAAGTTGTAGTGACAAGTAATCAAGCATTTAAAAGCAGAAGGAAAGATAGTTATGAGGGGAAAATATATTTTTTTATTAGATTGCAGCTTTAAATTCATTGATATTCATCTTTTTTTTTCTTCAAATTAAGTTATATTTAACTCTGATTCAAGACCATGCTTTATATTTATGTGTCATCCAAATATATATCCTGGCCATGGATGAATAAAATAATAAATGAAAAAAGTATACATTAAAAATTACTATATCCTAAAATTGTGCTAATTCCTATCTTCAAGAAGCTATTTTTTGTAATGGGAGGAGATGACGTATTTGAGTGTGGTTGCTAAGTGAGAATATTCAGGTTTGAAAAATTACATTTTGCTATTTGCCTATTGCTATGTGAAATAAGCACTTTGGAAATGTTGCTTTAAGCATATTTAGTGGAGTCAGCATATTTTACAAGCTCTAAAAGGCAAAGGACTCTTTTAATATGATGTAGCAAAAAGAACAGTCAACTTGATATCATGTAACAAGTTAAAATTCTGATTTTGCCATTTTTTTCTATGTTTGTGATTTTGACAAATTTATTTAATCTTTTTGTATTTATTTCCTTATCTGTAAAATTAAAGGTTTGGACCAAAATAACTTTAAGGTATCTTTCACCATTACTTCTATAATCCTTTATTATTATGTTTTTTGTTATGTTGTGTTTGTAAAACATATCCATGGGCATTTTCTAATTTATTTCAAAACTAGTGAAATACATTTTGGTTATTAAACTTGGAACTATATTTTTGCTTTAATAAATACTATTCAATAATTCACTGTCACATGGTAATTCATTTATAGTATTAGGGTTTAGCTAGTCAACATACCACAGATGGGCATGATTAACCAGATATACCATGTTGACAGTTCTCTACCCTTGAATTCCTGGACTCTATGATTTTACTTTCCTTGCAGAAAACACAACTATATTCTTTACATGAGGATCTTTTTGAATGTGATGGTAAAGAAAGAAAAATATAAAGCTTCCATAGCTCAGCAAGTTTTTACTTTTTTACTTTTTTTTTGTTTTTTTAAACCAAGCTTAAATAAAAAGTATTTGATAGTGAAAAATCTCACTAGCAATAGGGATCCCTAAAAAGCTTGCTTATGAGTAGATGAGAAGACCACAAAGTTCCTAGAAAAATCCTCCTGACAATTTGTGATGTTCAAAAAAAAAAATAAAATGAGTTTCCCATACTGAGGTTTCCTTTAGGAATACACTATGAAATTTTAGCATTCAAATGAGATTAAGTTTTCTATCAGCTTGAAGTAATTCCTACTAGTCTAGAATTAATGCCCTACAGCAAACTGCTTAGCAACATCACTGCCACATTAAAGATACTACATAAATCCTGTGATGAGTAACAGTTAAGAATTACTGTATTAAATGACACCAGGAGTATGAAGAACTCTTCAGCATCTCCTACCTTCTAGTGAACAACTCAATAGTGAGTCTGAAGGATTTTCTTTTTAATTTCTATCAGGTTTTTCGTTTCAAACTTTGTGCTTTCTTTAATATAGTGTTGAGGGTACCACTGAGTCTCCTTTGTAAAAATAGCAGTGTGTTCTAGAGATAGCATCACTTAACTTCCCCAGTTTATAATTTCTTTATAACACCACTAGGGAATTATTTGGGCTTCACACCCAAGTGTGTGCTTTCATAAGCATGGCTCTGGAAGAGAAAGTGAAGATGGTGATTTTATATCGCTCACTCTCACTTAAATCCAATTCATTTTCACATCATGATATCACTTCCTTGATATCATGGTCCCCTTCAAGAACGAAGGACAACAAACAAAAGTGGATAGGAAAAGGCCAAAAGAACAATTATACACATGAGGCAGTAGAACAAGAACTAATAGAGAGGAATGAGGAGGAATTACATGGAGAAGGAGGGTTGGTAGTTCTGGAATCCTACTCACATCAGGAATGTATTAAAGAGGTAACAATATCTACACATACACATGCATGTATGCACATACATGCATACATACATATATGTGTATAAACATATAACATGTATGTGCATATATATAGAAAGAGAGGAAATAAGAGAGGAAGGGAATAGGATAAGGGGAAATACAGGGGTATATAGATAAATGGGAATTGAATAAAGAGGGAGGGAAAAAGTAAGGTGGGCATGGGATAGGGTAAGTATTAGCAAGGCAAGGTAGTGTATAGAAGTAAAGATAAGAAACTAATAGGGATAGGAAATCGATATGCACAAACATAATAACAATGATCAGGAGTGGAACATGTTGAAAATAAAGCAGGGGTAGTAGTAATCACTGATCTCAAAGTTAAAGGTAAAAAAAGTTAATCAAAAAGGAAAAAAATAGGGAAACCACTATATGCCATCATATTAATCAATATTGTTTTAGATTATTTAAAATAACTAGATATTATGATGTTAGAATATTGCTATAGTATAGGAAATATAAGGTAGATTTAGAAAAATATGGAAAGACTTGGACTTATCAAGGACAACCTTTTCTACCTTCTGAGAAACAGAGGACAATCATAATATAAACTTATATGAATGTACATGTGTAAATATGTATATGTTAATAGAAATCTATCTGTGTGTATCTATCTATCTATATCTATATCTATCTATATCTATCTCTATATCTATCTCTATCTCTATCTCTGTATCTATATCTATATCTATATCTATCTATCTATCTATCTATATATATATATCTCAGTGCTTAATTTTAGCCTTCTTGGGGAAGTCATGAGGTGAGGAAAGAGGAAAAAAAGAATAAAGTAAAAAATGCTCAGCAGAAAACAAAACAAAACAAAAAACCTACAAGAAAGTAAAGATGGACATCTCTGAAAATAATGTATAGTATTTATTATGCGTGCTTTCTTGAAAAGGAAATTTATTGTCTCATATTTTGAATCTTCTCATGTTCTGCTGTATACATGGCAATTTATTTTCTGTTGTTTGTTTTTCTATTTTGAAATTTTAAAAAAAGTAAAAAAACAAAAAAACAAAAATAAAAGAGAAAGAAATTTCCCTCTTCCTCAAAAAGAACAAAGATCTGCATGAATACCAAGACAAAGCAAATAAAGAATGATAACGATACAGAAATTTAACACTGAAATGAATAAACTGTACAGTGAAGGCACAAAATGAATGTTTGTTAAACGAATGGATGAACTGGTGAAATAATTAATATATTCAACAGTGAGTTATTTACAGAATATCACAGGAGAAACTCCCATCTAAATACAGTGAGATCTTAATTATCTATGTAGGGCTTCCCTACATAATATCTAATTTTTGGAAATTTTCACATTTAGATTTTTATGGATATGATTACCTAATCTAAAAATCTAAGTCTTTTCCTAATAAATTACTTCTCTGCCTCAGTGAACATGTGTGATGGTAAGTTAAATATTTTTTATCCCTATCCCCAATCTGAATATATTATTGCCTTTCATTTGTTAATTCAGTCAGTTAACAAGTCATTCAATAAGCAATTATCAAGTGTTTAAAATATACCAAGAACTATGCCAAGTAGGGGGAGATACAAAAAAAGTAGCAAAGAGTTTCTTATTCTTGAAGTGTTCACTACTGAATGGGGGAAATACCTAAAAACAAAATATATAAATATTTTCCTCCATTAAATCCTCCATTAAATAGAGGATAATCAACAGAGGAAAGGTATTAATTACAAGGAGGATTAGGAAAAGTTTCTCTTTTCCTGTTGTGTAGTATTTATAATTTACCTTCAGTTACTTAATATATGATTGATGATTGAACCCAGGAAAATGGAAAAGAATAGCATTAAAGACAGAGAAGAGTTGTAATATTGATCAGATACAGTTATAATTTGTATATTATATAATGTAATAGTTTTAATATGATCAAAAACATAATAGGTTACAGTTATAGTTTAATTTATCATTACAAAGCAATTTGTTTTAGATTATTTAATTAGATGATCACAATTATTCTGCAACATTGCAAGACGTTAACCTGTCTATTTAATAGATAACCATATTGAGACCTAAAGATCTGGATTAAGTTGCCCAGACCCACATATCAGAGCTAGAATCTAGATCAGCATTTTATATTAAGCTTTCTACTACACAAGGCTGATGATTCAGCTCAATCTTAAAATAAAATAGGAAGAAAGGGAATATGACATGGATAAGTCAGACAATGTTTGATGTTCAGAGGATTTTAGGATGTCAGAGTGAGACCTTTATTTATTTCCATATAGAAATATGCTCACACTCACATAAACTTATTATTTGATTAGATATTAAATTGGATTATTTGTACTATTGTTTTCCAATTAATTAATTTGATATATTTAATTAAGTTTGTTAAAACACACTTCTGCCCAAGTTGAGATGTTTGATGACAAATTCTAGGGTGTCAGATATTTCCACCAAATGGATTATTTATGGGAAAGCAATCTTCCATTTTGTGGCCTAAAGTTGATAGTCTATTAATAATAATAAGGTCCTGAATCATAGAATGAGTTGGAATGGACCTCAGAGATTATGTATTCTAGTATCTCATTTTACAGCTGAGTTACTGAAGCCTGGAAAGGTTATGTACTCTGTCTAGTGCCACATAAGCAGTAACAGAATCAGTATTTGAGAACACACCCTCTGTCTCCAAATCCAGCTCTCATTCTATTGCACAAGTAAATCAATGATGAGCTTTCATAACTTCATCTTGAGCTTAGCTGGTCCCTTTTAAAGATTCAATAGAGGAATTAATCAGTGTCTCCCTCCTGTTTTAGCTCATTTAGATTTGCTGTAATGGAGTAAACTCTATTTCTCCCAACCTATCAATTCTGTTAACCTGCTTATTTCCAGAGAGGCTATAGTCTTGTCATACTTTCATCAAGCTACTTCAGAATATATTTCTTTCTTATGTTGCCAGAAACCTTTCTGATTATGCTTATTAAATGGAAACTTGCTCATTATCAAAAGGACCCTCAGCTTCTTTTGAATCATTTCAAACTTCAAACAACATTGATTGTGGCTCTGTTTTTTTTTTAATTAAAAAAAATTTACATTTTGATATTAGAGACTCCTGGATTTTGGCATTTATGTATTATTTGGCTATGCTATTTCCATTGGGAAATACATCTTTGTCCATTTTTAATGGTTGGTCTTGAAGTTACAGTTGAAACTCTTCTACATCAATTGATTCTAGAGCCAAAGTTGCTATTTGTAAAAAAAAAAAGAAAATTATATAAGCCCTAAACAACCTAGCTCTAACCTACTTTTTACATTCATTGATATTAGTTTCCCTCCTACACCTTGAAATCCTGTCATATCAGTGTGTCCCTCACACACACCACAGTTCACACCTTTGCAATGATAGACCCGTAAACTTGAAATACACCTTCTCCTTTACTCTGCCTCCTCCCAAATACTAGTGTTTTCTAACTACCTTGGATTTTACCATGTGTATAGATATAGATATTGATTTTGATGTTAAACTTAATATGTGTTGATTAACATTATATTATGTTTTACAGAATCTTATACTTGCTAGTTTCTCTCCTCCCCACCCCCACTCCATTAGAATACAAACTCATGGTATAAAGGGATATATATTTTTTTGTACTTGTACTCCCCAAACTTAGCACAGTACGCACCACATGTTTCCCACTTATTGATTGCAATCTACGATTTACATGTTTCCTATCATTTGACTTCTGTTATCTTTACTTTATTATTAGAGAATCTTAACCTCAGATGAGATCGTGGAGATTATTATTCCATGCCATGTGAGGTAGGTAAAGTGTCAATATTATAAAGTGTCAAAATTACAAGATTTGAAATAGTAAGTAGCTAATATAAAAGGAGAAACATAGGCATGGTTTGCTAATAGATTACAAATACTTAATATTTGATTATGATTAATTTTTTCCCATAAGTTCAGTCTGTCAAAAGACCAATTGTTTGCCATGCTACTAATTTTCACCTGGCCTGAGTCCACAAATGAGAAGTCCTTTAATGAATTTTCAATAAAGCTAGGACTAGGAGGAAGCTGGAAATTATCTAGTAAAAGTTTGAGGAATATTGAAGAAAGGCATTCAAATTATTCATTATAGATCATAAGAGAATAATAGTGATATTGACAATTTCAAAACAAGACTGAATGAAACTAATGATAGATCATAAAAGATAGACATTTCCAAAGAAAGTTTAATACAAAGTTTAAATTCCAGATGTAACTATGAAATAAGAGGCTATGAAAATACAAGAACCGACAATGAAATAAAGTTCAGTCATTGCTTTGTAGTAAGGTCACAAGAAGGACATCTTTGACAATCATTTAATTTTGCAGGGCTTTTAAGATTTTGGGGAAAAATCCACAAGTCTGAAAATAACAATAGCCCAAATTCTTCATATGCTGTTGATAATTAAAAGATAGAAAAATTCTTTGAAGAGTTTGATAATATTTTCAAAATTAAATGAATGTATATTTAAAGACTCAGTGAATTCAATGAATATGTGGGAATAGAAGAGGAAAAATTGTTTTAAGATCAAGAAAAGAGAGATACAAAGGTTATTCAAATGTCTCACACCTAAAGAACATAAAAAAAATTCTCCAAGAAGCTTATGAAAAAGGCAATGAGCATAGCAAACTCTAAATAATATCACAATACTAAATGGCCAAAGGTTATGAACAGACAATTTTCAGTCAAAAGAATTAAAGCCATTTCTAGTCATATAAAAATGCTCTAAATCATTATTAATTAGAGAAATGCAAATTAAGACAACTCACATAGTAAGATGACAGGAAAATATAATGATAAATGGTGAAGGAGGTGTGGGAAAAGTGAGATACTAATGCATTGTTGATGGAATTGTGAACTGATCCAACATTTATGGAGATTAATTTGAAACTCTGCCCAAAGGAGCATACCCTTTGATCCAGTAGTATCTTTAATGTATCTATATCCCAGAGAAATCATAAAAAAAGAGAAAAAAACCCACATGTGCAAAAATATTTGTAGCAGCCCTTTTAGTGACAAGGTACTAGAAAATGAGTGGATGCCCATCAATTGGGGAATGGATGAATAAGTTATGGCATATGACCATTATGGAATATTATTTTTCTGTAAAAAACTATTAGCAGGATGATTTCAGAAAGGGTTGGAGAGACTTACATGAACTGATGTTAAGTGAAGTAAGTAGGACCAAAAGAACATTGTACACAGCAACAAGAAGATTATGTGATGATTAACTGTGATAGCTCATTTTTCTTTTTTTTTCCTAAGGCAATTGGGGTTAAGTGACTTACCCAGGGTCACAGAGCTAGGAAATGTTAAGTATCTGAGACTGGATTTGAACTCAGTTCCTTCTCACTTCAGGCCTGATGCTCTAGACTTAGTTCTTAAGTTTGCCCCTATTAGTCTTGTCAGCACCACACAGGACATGACTTCTATGACATGTCATCATTATTCTGTGGAATTTCTTAATCTAAGTAGAGTTAACAGAAGGACAAATAGGTTTTGAAGTTTAACTAGCCCTCTTATGTGTCTGAAACTACAAATTTGTCATATTCCCAAACAAATTTTCTACTGATACCATAAACATAAAATATTTGTTCTATTCCTACAACACTCTCATCAAGGATCAGTTTTCATCTCTGTCCCAGAGAGACAGGGATATGATCATCCTCTAGGAACAGTATTTTTAGATAGTTGTTCAAATTATATAAGATCAAAGGAAAGTATAAAAAATATTATTTCAATTTTTTTAGTGAAAAATAACATGTTTTCCCTTCCCACAAAATGTCAACTATAATCTAAAAACTTTAAATATTATGTTATAGAATGTTGTTCATTGAATAAATATAGAAGGGTAATTGAATATATATGTTGAATACAACAACATAAATAAAAGATTACTAAAAAGAAGTATAACTGAGAAAATAAAAAACCAAAGGAGGCTCCAAGAAACAAGTAATAAAACATGCCATAACCTCACTTACCATATAGATGCAGGGGACTATTAGCGTATTAAAAATATTATATGCATGACAAATGTATTGTGTTAGATAGTTTTCCTTAATAGGGTTTTACAGTGAAGAATGGTGTTGAAATTATAGTAGTGATATAAATAAAATGTATATCAATAGACTATATATTTTTAAAAATGATAATGCAAATCCATATTAACGACATACAAATCCTACTTTCTACTTGTTAAATGATTTAAATAATCAAAATGAAGCTTTGAAAATATAGCTGCATATATATATGTATGTACTTTCAGATATTTTTATTTACATATGTGTCTATGTAGTCTCTTAAGAACAAAATGTTCATTATATGTATATTCCTCCAATGTCAACCATGAATGTTTTGGTGTGTGTTTTTTTTAAATTACTGTTGAAATAATTGTTAGGATTATTATTGTTTTGTTGTTGTTATTGTTGTTTTAAATATAGAAGTAGAGCTGGGCAATGTTTGGTTAAGCCACATGAACCAAGAGAAGAAACTACTTCCACATCTTTTATTTGTCTCAATTTTAAACTAAAAAGGGTGGGGACTGAGCATTCACCAGTGCACAGCAGTTGCTGAAATTCTCTAGAGTGGGTCAGTGTCCTATTGATTTTTCCCAGTTCTGGTTAGCATCTTTGATCATTGTGGCTCTTGTGGGAAGTGCTCTCAAATCACTTGGCTAATACTTATATCTAAATCAGGTGTTGTGCTCACTCACTAAAAAAGCAACTTATCATTCCTTGAACTTATATTCCCTTTCCCCCTTTCTCATCTCA
The DNA here is from genome assembly GCF_016432865.1 of Antechinus flavipes. NCBI lineage: Eukaryota > Metazoa > Chordata > Mammalia > Dasyuromorphia > Dasyuridae > Antechinus > Antechinus flavipes. The sequence continues at coordinate 94,116,806 of NC_067402.1, forward strand.
TTTTAAAAGGAAAAAAATAGTTTAAACAGAGAAGCTGTTGCTTGGCAAATGGAATCCAAGGAGCACACAGAAATGATCAGTTATGGTTTATGGCCTGATAGGCAGGTCTGGGAATTGAGCTGTCATTCTGAGGAGCAATGGGATCTGTGAGCTATGAGATTGTAATAGGAGAATGAGAAGTAAGACTGGAAATATGAAGTTGGATGAAGCCCTAAGAGGTCTGGAGGAATGTAACTCCCCTAACAACTTAAACTTAGCATTTCCCTTTTCACATACCTTCTCTAAATTAGATCTTCCTCCTGTCTGGGTGATGAGAAATGGAGCACTCCCTATTGTACACTGGCTGACCACTGATTTCTCCCTTGTATTTTCTCTCTTGAACAACAACAGTTGATAGCCTTCCTGTCAATTTTAAAGGTCAGACCATGAGAAGCAATGAAAAGAGAAGAGGAGGAATGAAAAAAGAGGAAGTGAAAAACATTATGCCCTCTGTGTCATTAATACAAGTACTCTTCTCTCCAATGAAACATGATGTTACAAAAAAATCATTCAAAAATAAATATTTGTCAAGAACCGACCATGTAGAAATAATTTAAATGTAGCAAGATTTTCCAACATATAAATTACCTAGCACAAAAATAAGCACAATCCAAAGGAGGGGACATAGCAATTTTCCTAATTCCCAATGACAAAAATTGCAAACACACACACACAAACAAAGACACACTTTCTTTGAACAATAATCTCCTATTTTAAATGCAAACCACATCACCTACAATTTGAGTAGTAAGTAAAGCAAAACTTTGTATAAAATTTAAAAGATTGTGATGATGTTTAGGGTAAAGCACCTGGGATATCATAAAGAAAACAGACCCCGAATGAGAGAACACACACAAGAACTTCAAAGAGCTGCAGACAATAGAATTGATGATATTTTCAAGTCTGTTTTTCTTCTCTCTTGGGGCTCTTCCAGGCATCGGAATATGTGGGGATTCACCCCTTTGTAGGATGAAAATGACTTTCTAGCAAGCCATTGGAATTGGAAGTCTTTGTTCAAAACAATTGCCCTTGTGCAGGTGGTAAGAAAAAAAAGGCCCCTATACTCAACTCACGCTTGGGCATACTAATTTGTAGCATTCAAACAGCTCTGTGTTTAAAGCATATGGTAAACAGACCCAGGGGACCGGTTCCTCACTGCTATGTTTGCTTTTATAGTTCTGCACATGGCAGTTTTATGCAAGAGGAAATAGATTCTTGAAATGGCAACAACAATGACAGGTGAAATAGGATGGGAAGAAATAATATTTCAGGTTTTCATATGTCAACACTGTATAAAGGATTATATTTCAAAGTTGTCTTTCTATGATTCATATTCCTAAGAGTCCTTTAAAAGATGTGTGAATTAAGAAGACAATCTCAGCATCCAAACTATCCTTGAGCCTTAGGATATGTGGACATAAACAAGTGAAAGTTAGGAAATTAACCTAATGCCTTCTCAGGAAATTCAATGTTATCCAAACATAGTTCAGAAAGGAGAAGGAACATTACTATGAAACCATTGCACTATTATTGCATCATTCTAATGTCAATAAGGTTGTTTTGTACCTGGCACTTCGATATATCTATAATACCTTTGGGTTGCATACATTGATCTAGCTGGCAAAGCCTTTATGTCTTACATCCTGTGTAGATCATGTTGTTTCCAAAATTCCTCCCTAAAGTAGCCACTAAACTTTGTAGATTTTACACTCTCACTTTTAAAACTTATTTCTGGAATACCAATACCAGATAATTAGTCTATTCTTATTTTCTCTATCTGGTTAACCTTCCTTCTTTTTCAGTCTTTACTGGAAAATACTTTCTACTCCCACAAAGATCATCCACTGTATCTTGAGTAATCACCAGTAGTCTTGACTCTCCCGCCACTGGACAATGTATAACTCGACTCTAACATAGTGATGGCATTTTGGTCCTGTATGAGAATGAAGGACAAGTACTAACCAACCAATCTCCTATATCATTTCCACACATAATTTATCACTGGTAAACATACTGCATCTCCTTATCCCCATTGTAGGACTTTCTATTGGCATGTAGTTTATTTATAATTCATAATCATCCAGTACCATGACTTCACATGATTCCTTAGCACAAAGTTCTAGAGATCTTAGTGTCAAAAAAAATACTGGTATTTGTAATCATAGCAGTGGGAATACCACAATTTCAATAGGGAAACACTGGAAAAACATGTTGTTTTTGCTGTTCTATTTTGATCAAAAGCTTTTGGGAACAATACTTGATAGCTAGAGATAAGATCTCCTGAGGCTCTTTTCTTCAACCAAATCTTAGTGCCTTGTGAATTAATAATTGTAGGCTTTGGATTTTATAAGCATAGACTGAGAGCTCCAGGGAAGGGAAACACCAATTAATTAAATACTTTCATCCCACAGGCAAAGTTAAGTTCATGGAGGTTTAATGATGTACTCAAGGTCACATACATAATAAATGCTAGAGTCCAGTCTAAGATGTTTCTTGAACAGTCTTCAGCATTTGACATTACTTACCATTTTCTCCTTCAAAATACTGTTTACTTTCTGGATTTCCATGACAATGATATGTCTTTATTCTTTTCTCACTTATCTAACTCCAACTTTCAGTCTCTACTGATACCTAATTACTCATATTTCATCATTCAACAGGTAGTTGTATCCTGATACTCTCATCCAGCCTATTTCTGTTTAGGCTATGTGATAAACTCCCATAGGCTTAATTAGCATCTCTATGCAAATGACTTTTGATCTACATAATCAGCTCTACTCTCTCTTATGAGTTCTAGCTCTACATTATCAACTCCCTATGGGGCATTTTGACCTATGGATATCTCACGCAACACATCTAAAACAAAATACATTATCTTTTCCCTTAAACCTGAAATTCTGAAATTATTTTCACAACATCTCTAACATGGATCTCTTCTCTACTTATCTGATCTTCAACAATTTCCTTTATTTCCTTTAAAGTACATGTCAAATATCATCTTCTACATAAAGTCTTTTTATTGTTAGTGCCTTCCTTTGTCTCAAAAAACTTTATCTTCTATTTCTTTTTATATACACTTATGTATATATGCTGTCTACTCTGGCAGAAGGATATAGTCATCTTCACTTCAGTGATAGTTTTATTTTTGTCTTTGTACCATCAACTCTAACTACAGTGCCCAGCATATGGTAGCCTCTTAATAAGTGCTTACTGCTTTATCTTAGCTAAAAACAGGATTATAGACCTTAAAGTTTATCTAGCCCAACCTTTTCATTTTAAGGAAGAGAAAAAGGAAGTCTAGGGGAGGGAATTAATTTGCTCAAGCTCTTCTCAGTAGGGCTTTGAAAACAACTTTTTGCTTAAGAACTCTGAAGAATTCAACGACTATACACAATTTCACAGGACTCATAATGAACCATGTTACTTACCACCTGGCAGAGAGGAAATAGAGTCAAAGTACAGACTGACCATACATACACATAGGTGTTTGTATCTGTGTGTGTGTGTCTGTGTATGGGCAAAAGTATGTATGCTATCATGTAAATATATTTTGACATTGCCAATATGAGTATTTGTTTTGCTTGACTATGTTTGTTTGCTATAGAATTTTGTTTTTTTTCTTTTTCACTGAAGGAGAATGTGAATTTTTTTAGTTAAAATTTTGAAATTTAAATTAAAAAATTTATTATGAAGTATAGCAGCCCTTAGCTTCCACATCTCTCCATTTGACAGGGAAATTGTATTTTCTTACTGAAGCTTTTTTGGGGAGTATTTTAAGTGTTTTTATCATAGCAAATTTTACATGGGTTAGAATTTTTTGAGAAACAGAGGTAATTAGAATCATTATTTTCACTTTTTGTTTATTTCTTATTTTTTGAATTTTGAATTCTTCTTTAAATAAGTCATTTCTCATAACAATGTCTTATATTTACTGTTCTCTCTTCCTACCATATCCTGCTTTGGAAAGGACATTGAACTTGGAAGTCAGGTTCTGCTATGTACCACCTGTGGCATGTGTGAATTTGGACAATAACTTAACCCTTCTGCTCCTCAAAATTTTAATGTTTCAAAAGAAAACAGTGGGTTAATTCATATCTGGGATTCCTTTTGGCTTTAAATATCAAGAATCAAAGGATCAGAGATTTAGAGCTTAGAAGGGATTTTTTAAAAAAAATATCATTTAAGCCATCCTGTTCTTTTATAAATAGTGAAACTAAATTAATCAAATTGTTAAACTGACTTGCCTATAGTCATGAAGGTAATGAGAGTGATTTAAATCTTGGTCCTTTGAATCCAAAGCCAATACTTTTTTACTATACCATTTTTATAACTTATTATTTCCTGTAAACTTTGCTATACAAGATTAATGATTTAATTTCATAGAGGAGAAATTATTAAGTGAGTATTATACTGTATTTTTTGCATGAAAATAGTTGTTGTTTGCTATGTACAACTCCAGAATGTTCTGCCTATTCTTGAAGAATGTGACAATGTGGCTTCCAAAGAGGTAACAAGAGTTTTCATGAGCCTACTCTCTATGATATTGCAAAAGAGGGAAATAAATGTTGAATTAGCTTGAAACCATTTATAGAATTTACCTGATTCTTTTTCTTTTATATTCTGCCTTGGATTTCAGTGTCATAACCTATTTTATATAACAATGGATACTGAATTATAACTATGGTATTACTTAGGATAATAGTTCATAAAGTAAGTCTAAAATTTTTAAATACTTAAAAGGGGTTTCCATAATAAATAAGGCTGCTATTTTATATATCAATAAGAATTTAAGGGTAGGATTTAAAAGAATTCAGAAGTAGGGATTATAGATTTAGAGATGCAGAATCTTTCCTACTTTTACAAATGAGAAAACTGAAGATCAGGGAGATTAAAGGGCTTGCCTAGTAAGTATCTGTTTCAGGATTAAAAATCAGAATTACTTGATTACAAATACATCACCTAATGCATTATACATATTCTATCTAGATTCAGTTTTATATTTTGGTATACAAAGGTACTAAAATGTATATGAGCTCGAAACAGAAGAAACTCATAAAAATGAACTGTCAATGCAGAAAGGAAGAAACTTAATGTAGTGTCACAGAGAACTCATTAACAAGCTTAGATTTTTGAAAGGACAAAAACACAAAATGCAGGAATGTAGAAAAATAGGAATAAATACAGTTAATTATAGATGATTACCAAAAAAAATCCCATAGTAATGTCCTATAAAAACAAAAAGCTAATGAAAGATGATAGAAAGGAGTTGGAGCTCTTTGATTCCTATTTTTTTTCTTTTGCTACTTCTAAGAAGAAAAATGTTTAGATCAGTATTTTACTTTTAGTGTCTTTTCTAAATAAATAACCTAAAGATTACATAAGGTAAAATAATGTAGTTAATAGGAACTAAAACTTAAATGAGAAGATGGTAAGGGACTTCTAGAATGTTTAACAAATTCAGGTTACCTAGCCCAGACAAACTAGGCCTCAAGATATGGGAGGAAATAAGATGTGATTGATGAATAGCTATCAGGAATTTTGGGGAGTGGGATTGTGGTGAATAAGAAAGTACCACAAGATTGGAAGTGGGCACATATTCCAAGTCTATAAAAGAAAGGTTCATACTTCAAACTGTATGCCAATGATCTGAACACTGAGTAAAACTATAAAACATATGAACTTAAGAGCCTTATTATTATTATTGTTATTTAAGAGCACTTACAAGGGGATGAAATAACTACCATGAGTTCAAATAAATTAGCTAGAAATAAGTCATTCCAACCAATCTTATTTAATTTGTTGAGAAAGAAACCAGAAGGGTAAATGTTGAAATAGTATAATTATATTTTGGCAAGGCATTTGGTAATCTTTTCTGTTAATTTTGTCAAAAAAAGAAGAGATGATGTACACTATAAAAAGGTATAGGTGGAGGACAGTTAGGTGGCACAATGGATAGAGAACCAGCCCTGAAGTCAGGAGAATCTGAGTTCATATATGGCCTCAGACAATTAACACTTCCTAGCTCTGTGACCTTGGGCAAGTCACTTAACCCCAATTGCCTCAGCAAAAAAACAAAAGATACAGGTAGATTGGTTGAGAAAGAATTGACCAAGTAGACATTAAAAATATTAATGTCATAGTGGAAAGGATTTCTTTAATAGAATGGTATATGCTGTGTCACAAGATGATACAATAGTTAGGTTTGAGTTCAACAATTTTATGGAATAATTTGCATGTATTAAAGATGGAAGAAAATGATCATTTATTGGTTGATAAAATCATAATTAAAATAATTACAACAGGCCAGAATTGGGGGGGGAGGAGGGCTTAATCCAGTGAGAAAAAAATTTAAACTTCTGTATGTAGGTTAAAAAATTCAAATGTTAAGTAAGGAATGGAGATGTTGCTATAGAACAGGTTATATCTAAGAAAATACAAGGGTTTCAGCAAACAACAAAATCAATATGAGTCAGCAGTATGACAGGGAAATTCAAAATGGTAACATAATCTCAATCTATATTAACAGAATCAGTGTCTACAGTATGATAGCCCTTAGTCAAGCCTGGAGTAAGATTAGTTCTGAGTATCATATTTTAAAAGGAACCAACCACAAAATGGAATATTTGTGTGGGTAAAAAATCAGGATGGTAACAGAAGACTCAAAAAATATGCAATAGGAGGTCAGATTTAATGCTTATTAATCCTTAGCCTGTAGAAGAGAAAACTGAATGGGGACATGATGCTGTCTTCAAATAGCTCAAGTCAAAAAGAATGACATTATCTTCTGTGAAGTTTGAGACTGTCATGCATGTTGACTTCAATTTTCATTTCAAGTTGGTGGAAACTCCTCTAATTTACCTCTCCTTTAGTGGAAAAGGTGAAGTCAAATATTTACTGAGCTAAGTCATTATAAAGTAATCATCTGTCACACTGATTCAGGAAAAGTGTAATGGAATGATTGCTTGCCTTAGAATGAAGAGAGACTGGGACTTGAATCTCAACTCTAACATTTACTAACCATGACCAATGAAAAATCTTAACTTTCTTCATTTGTAAAGTGTCAGTAATAACTAAAATGCCAACTTCCCAAGGTTGTGTGGAATATCAAAGGAGATATGTGGTAAAGTGATTTGAATAACCTTCAAATACCATAAATAGCCTCATATATTCATATATATATGCACACATATAGATATATGCATATGTACATATATAAATGTCAGTTATTCATATTACTTCTATGAGCAAAGCTAAAAAAAAAAGGAAAGAGGGAAAAAAGAAAAAAAATGCATTCACTATTAGAAGACTTGATAATTGATAACAGAATGAATCAGGAATGTGGAGAATTGAGTAATAAGTGCATTTCAGACAATTAGGTAAACAATACAAAATGCATCTTCAATATAATATTTTGAGAAGATTCTATCAAACTCATGGTAAGGCCACAAGGGATGCTGATGTACTAGTGTGTCATCCTTAGTCTTCTAGGAGTAACTGAGATACTCAATCTACCTTGTAAGAGGCTCTGAGATCCTTGTGTGGTATTTATAAAAGGGTTTAGTAGGAGAAGTAAGAATACACTAGAAAGAAGTCAAAATATTGCTATAATATGAAAATTCTTATTTCCTTTAAAGTACTCATATGTAAGACACTTTGCTTTATTTAAGAAATGATAATTAAATTGCTATTTCTACCTACAGAGACCAAAAGACTTCTGTGACTTGGTATGACATCTTTTAGAAATACTCCTAACATTAACATACCCATGAATCTTTCTGAATGTTATTGGGGTTATACTTGGACAAAAAGTGTAGAATTGATTACCAGCCTGATCCTTGAAATCTTTCCAGTTGGGTAGAATACAGCAGAATTTGCAATTCAATGGCACAGGCTTCATGAACCCAGGTGACTGGCATATATTAAGGGTTTTGAAGAGGACATTAGTGGAGGTCTATGGCACTGTGCTTTTAAATGACAACCTGGCTATTAGCCCACAATGCTATTAGAACATACCAGTAAAAAAGTGGGTTAAAATCCTGCAGATAAAAGATGTGGATGTTTTCATTCCATTAAGCAAACTTTCTTACATGAAAAACATATTTGCTATTATCAACACAAGCAGGGGTTAACAGCATCTCCAGTTTCATTTTACACTGAAGATGGCAACCTTGGTTAGTCTTTTAGAAAACAGCTAATTTGTTGATAAATTGCTTCTGTCACATTCTTTCAAGAGGTTGGTGGCTTGAAATAATAGGATGATCTTATTGCTCTTTCCTTCACTTTTAAGAGCTAAAGAATAATGCAGTAGACAGGGCAAGACTAGATTAAAATTGTCCCCAACAACTCTGGTTTTGCATGATCTCTTTTATCATCCAAAGCCTAAAAAAAAATAAAAACAGAAAAACTGTCAAAGAATGAAAACCATAACACAGAATATCTTCAGGCTTTTCATATTTTGTGCCACATCTTTTCTGCTAAGATATAGATACTTTGTAAAGCTACAAAGAGCCAGCATGTTAATTGAATACTCAAATATATCTTGAAGGATGAAAAGCAAAATTTCATTTGTGCCATGCATATTACTGGCTCCCTTTTGTGGCCCAAAACCAAAAGGTGATGTCTCCAAGAGAATATGTCATCTTAAAAGTCTAAACCAATAAATTCATTTTGAAGTGCTATCTTTTATCAATGAAAAATATCTGTCTAATGTCACTGAGGATGGTTCTAGCCAATGGATTCATTTTGAGAGAATATCAATTCATAGATTTTTAATCAGTTGTTTTAACCTCAGCAATAAGATACAGTGGAAATATATTATAGCCTATATAATAGCAATCACAGTGCAATGCATAAGATGTTGGATTAGTAGTTGGAAAGGCAGATTGAAATTCCATCTCAAACACTTACTGGCTACATGAACTTGAGAAGTCCTTCAAATCTATGGACTTTAGTTTTTTTTTTTTTTTTTCATTTGCGAAATGTGGAAGATAGATTTGCTGACCTCTATGGTTCCTTCCAGTTCCAGATCTTTGCTCCTAAGAGATGCTCCCCATAGTCTTAAATAAAGACTTAATTAAGTTGATCAGAAAATCGATTCCATCAGTTACCTACTACTGATAAGCTAAAACTAAAGCATGACTATCAAATTTTACTCTTGATTAGGTATTTAATTATTCTATATGAATCTCAGGGATTCTCATAGATTTTATTTATATTCTTAGACCCTCTGAGGTCATTGAAAAGAGGTTTTTCTTTTTCCATAAGAAATAAAAAGGAATTGTCACTGTCACAAGACCTTGATGTTTTACATTTAGTCAGTTTACCTTGTATTCTGTAACTCACTGATTAAAGAAGGACAAAGGGAAAATAATCACCTATTTATAACAAATGAATCCTTGTTAGATGGTTTGAAAATTTTTTCATCCTTTCATTCCTTGAATATTTTTATAACTGTCATCTAAAGCTTGTTCATTTGCTGTAGAAAAGGAGGGAGAAAGGAAGGAATATTTTAGAAACAGAACAATGGAATGGGAGCTCATACTAAAGCTTGATCTAATCTTTCAATCTTTGAAAATCTTTGAAATATTAGATTGCAGAAAAGATATTGACTTGCATTTGGAGGGAATGCATTCCTTAGGGAGTTTCTAATAATAGTATTGAAATCAAAGGTCCAAGAGCTATCTATCCCTAGCCTACATCTTTCTTCCTTTAAGTACCAGTATATCATATAGCTTAATGCCTCAGCTTTCATTTATTTGAAGAAGGATTACAGTGGTGTTAACCATGCTTGTCCTCTCATTCTTTAACAGTGAAGTTATGTATATAATAGAGGAAAGCACCAAATAAATTCAATTTGGGATTATTGTTAACATTCCTCATGAGAATGTCATGGAATTGGCTGTCCAAAATGCTTATCATAGACTGGAAAATGAGGTAAATCTTCACAAATTACTATGGCAATTCAAAATTCATTGTGGAAACACGACAAATGTGGAAATATGTTTAAAAGAATTGCATATATTTAATGTATGTCAGATTGCTTTCTCTCTAGGGGTGGGGGGGGAATAAGAAAAGGAGAGGGAAAAATATGGAACACAAATTCTTACAAAAATGAATGTTGAAAACTATTTTTACATTTGAAAAAATAAAATATAAAAAATTCATCATGAATCTCTGCTCAAAAGTAAAAAAAGATGCTTTGAACACCAGAAGAAAGTTGTCCTGTCTTTAAGATAGGTGTTTTTCACAGTTGATACACAAAGAGATATACAAAACCTTTTTTGTGATCATTCCTACCTAAAGGTGTATTTTCTTTTTTGTAAATTTTAGTTGGGGGCTTCTTCAGGTCTGTCAAAATCGTATTTTATGCAATAAGAAGCCTAAAATAAGTTTCATGAGATAGTTGGGATGCACTTTCTTTGATGTGATGCCTGACAAAGAAAGTCTGAATTTTCTACCTATTCCAAGGCTTAAAACATTAATGAAGCAATAGAAAAATAGGAAAGAATAATGTGTCTAAATAATGAACATATTTTTGTACTGGCTAAGTAACTTCTTATAATGATATAGGTATGTAAGAAGTTGATGAATTATTCACAAATAATTCAGAGATAACCCTTCATTTCCTACTCAGCTATGTTCCTTCCTACTTCTCCATCATGCCACAGGGAATCTCATTATCCTGCAAAAATCTCCTCCTTTTTTTCTGATTATAAAGTGGAATAGAAAGCTTTTCTTAAAACTTTCATTAAAGAAGGCTATTCAAGTCATCCCTCTCTTAATTTTCTACCTGATACCCTCCTTAGGACTTCTCTATCATGGCCATGTAGCAGGTATACCTTCTTCCTCCTCTCCCTTTTTGGTTTCCTGTTCTGCATTGTCTTCCCCCATTAGAATGTAAGCTCTTTAAAGACAAGTACTATCTTTTTCATATTTGTATCCCTAGAGCTTACCAAGACTGCCTGGGATAAAGTAGGTGTTTAATAAATGTTTGATGACTGAATAACTGTGGCTTCATTGATTTGAAAAATATTATCTTCATGGTAAGACTTCGAAATGACTGCTTTTCAAGTGTGACTGATAGATTCAGTCTTGCTATTTTATATTCATGCTTTCTACACCAGAGAATCCAGATGTTTCTGCTTAGGGAACCAGGGATACAATAGGCAGAAATAGTAGCGTTTGAGTCAGGTCCTATTTTCTCTGACATAGCTAAAGCAAATGTTATCACAAAGCATTTCCTGCTTTAATCCTAGCTCTGTGAACTTTACTATAATTCTGTTCACTTATAAATTTAACATAATTGGATTGGCCTATCAATCTGTTATTTCCCAATTATATAACACAATACAGTTAGTGAATGAGATTTATAGATAAGGTGGCAGCAAATGTTTGTTAAAATTAAGAAAGCCCTTATTTGCATATTCTAATTAGCAGTTTATTAATCTTAAAGGCATAAGGAAATTAACTGCATTTTAATCTCCTAAAATGCATCATTGTAATCCTTCATTACATTGTCTTGATAGGCACTATGTTTAACAGTTTATGTGACAGACAAAATTATGGTTGGGAGATAGAAAATGTTTTCTTTTTATTCTTTTGTACAATTGCCAGACCTTTGCTTTTGTGTGTATCATATAAGCCTGATTCCATGTAGCTAGAAAGCTGGTTTCAAGTGAAATCCTGCTTCAGAGACGTAGGCAACTGGGTGAACTTGGACAAACATTTAACTTCTCAGTGATTCAGGTCTTTTCTGTAAGATAATAAGTTTCAGAGAATGTCAACTAACATTTGTAGGCCAAGTATCTTCATTTCAGAATTTTCTATGCCAAAGAAATGACAGGATCAATCTAAATATCTATTTATCTTTATAGGTATATTTCTAAAACTATACATGGATATATGGGTAGAAATTCATCAATACGTATATGTACATGTGGAAAGAGAACATTTGGAGTCAGAAGTGTTGGGTTCAGATACATGATCTTCCCAATTACTACTTTGTTATCCTATTGTGACCTCTCTGACAAGGCATTCAACTTCTTTGGGTTTCAACTTCCTCAACTTTAAAATATGACCTCAGATATTCCATCTATTTAAAAATCTATGATTCTATGATCCTAAATATGTCCATACAAAAACATAAATACTGTCTCACTGTGCTTTTGTCTCAACATCTCCATAATTAAAACTACTTTTCTAATACATATATACATAATACATAAATCTGTTATACATAAATCTGAATTAACATGATCCATCATACCTTTCAGTGTAAGAAGAGCAATTTAATGAATATGATCCAAAGAAAGACACTGTCCAAAGAATAAAATGCTTTAATTTCTCTTAAGTCTGCAATAGCTTGTTGGAGAGAATGAGTGCCTGACATGACCTCTCACTGTCATCTATGCTAACCTCTTCTTAAGATGCCATGAGGGTTGTTGTAATCATAATGTTTCCCCTCCAGTCTTCCTTCATTTTTAAGATTTTTGCACAAGATTTGGAAAAATTATGTTGCTATCTCAAATCTTAGTTGAGATGACAGGATAAACTGTGTCAGAAGGCTAAGAGATAGCTCTATCCAAGTAAAACATGATTACTTTTCCTAGGAACCATTCTGAGTTCTTTCTAAGATGTGGGATTCTTCCTTTCAGAAAAAACGAGATGGGAAATGTTCTTTGTCCATGATCTGGCTCTGCTCCAAACAGGTTTCATATTTTGGAAAGCTTATGGAGTGTTTCTAGTATAGAAAAATGGGCCTGCAGCACACAGATTTATAAATCATTTGTTTTTTTCTTGTGGTGCTGCAATAAGAAGTTTTGGTCTGTTGAAATCTCAGTGAGAACATGAATTAGCCATAGAAGGGAATGCAAAAGAAATTAAGCAAAATATTGAGATAAACTTTAAGCTTTTCAGCATTTATGAGGTACATAGATTTGAGGTTTAAAGTTAACTTACTAGTCTTGTAGGAATGAAAAATAAAGAGAATGTATTCCCAGTGGCTTAAGAAGATGTGACTTTAAATTACTGATGTTGAAACAAATCATAGATTCATCTAACTATTGCTAAAAGGGAACTCATAGTCCATATGAGTCTGATCTCTTCATTTTATAGATAAGGAAACAGATCCAAGCAGCTTACATAGTTAATACTAAAAAAAAAATTTCAACCAAGTTTTTTGATTCTAGTTCAAGTCAATATTCTTTCCTAAAAGACAAATTCCAATGCTTTATTAATCAAGAATGGTATCACTGAACTATATGCAAAGGTGGCTACTCCAAAGGACAATATTTTTTGCTATATATGAGATCTGATTTTTTAATTTAATTTAATTTAATTTTTTATGGGTGACAATGAGATCTGGATCTTTGATTTCAGGAATATAGTAAACTTCCTGTTTAGAAATCTCATCCACTGATTCATGTTGGTAGTTCATCCATAATTTACACATTCTTAGAGACTTGCTTGGGGGCACCAAGAGATTGAGTGACTACCCTGTGATCGTATATCTAGTACGCGTCAGGAAAAATCCAGGTTACAAGGTTGCTGCCTTAGAGATGAACAAAGCAGATACCTCAAGGAGTACATGTATGGAATCATATAAATTTAGAGCTGCAAGGGACCTTTGAGGTCAGGTTCAATTCTTTTTTTTAAATTTTTATTTAATAATTACTTTATATTGACACTCGTTTCTGTTCCGATTTTATTTTTCCCCTCCCTCCCTCCATCCCCTCCTCTAGATGGCAAGCAGTCCTTTATATGTTGGATATGTTGCAGTATATCCTAGATACAATATATGTTTGCAGAACCGAACAGTTCTCTTGTTGCATAGGGAGAATTGGATTCAGAAGGTATAAATAACCCGGGAAGAAAAACAAAAATGCAGATAGTTCACATTCATTTCCCAGTGTTCCTTCTTTGGGTGTAGCTGCTTTTGTCCATCATTTATCAATTGAAACTCAGGTCTCTTTGTCAAAGAAATCCACTTCCATCAAAATATGTCCTCATACAATATCGTTGTCGAAGTGTATAATGATCTTCTGGTTCTGCTCATTTCACTTAGCATCAGTTCATGTAAGTCTCGCCAGTCCTCTCTGTATTCATCCTGCTGGTCATTTCTTGCAGAACAATAATATTCCATAACATTCATATACCACAATTTACCCAGCCATTCTCCAATTGATGGGCATCCATTCATTTTCCAGTTTCTAGCCACTACAAACAGGGCTGCTACAAACATTTTGGCACATACAGGTCCCTTTCCCTTCTTTAGTATTTCTTTGGGATATAAGCCCAATAGAAACACTGCTGGATCAAAGGGTATGCACAGTTTGATAATTTTTTGGGCATAATTCCAGATTGCTCTCCAGAATGGTTGGATTCGTTCACAACTCCACCAACAATGCATTAGTGTCCCAGTTTTCCCGCATCCCCTCCAACATTCATCATTATTTTTTCCTGTCATCTTAGCCAATCTGACAGGTGTGTAGTGGTATCTCAGAGTTGTCTTAATTTGCATTTCTCTGATCAATAATGATTTGGAACACTCTTTCATATGAGTGGTAATAGTTTCAATTTCATCTTCTGAAAATTGTCTGTTCATATCCTTTGATCAGGTTCAATTCTTTCACTTTCTATATGAGGAAAGTGAGGTTCAAAAAAATTAATTAATCTTCCAGAATTCACAGGATAGTTTAATTGGAATATCTGTTTCACTGGGGGATACTAATAATCACAATGACAGAGAAAAATGTCCATCCAACACTAACTCTTCCACAAAATCATTAACAAAGGATAGATGCAGAGTACCTCCTGCCTTCAGAAAGTTGACAAGAGGTAGGATCTGAATCTAGTTCTATTGACTTCAATGCTCTTTCCATTTTGACAATATGTGTCAGAGGCATGACATGGAATCAATTCTTCCTAATTTTAAAGTCTTCTCTCTATGCACTTCATGAGGCTATCTTTCATAAAATCTGTTATGTTTCTTTAATAAACCATATGAAGTTAGCACTAAAACAGAAAGAATCTAATAATATTCACTTTGGTCATGTCACAGAATATGAACATTAGCTTTATAGTCTTTATTTCTGCAAAGTAAATAATGCTCTATGGAAAATCAAGTAAACTAATATACTGTTGTTAGAGTTGTGAATCGATCCCAAAATTTTGTATTCCAATTTGGAAATGTACCAGGAAATTTTTGCTGCAGAATTGTTCACACTGTTTAATCCAATGGATTACAATTCTGAACACATACCTAAAAGAGGTCAAATGTATAAATGCAGGTTCAAAATACACTAATATATTCACAGTGTTTTTTGAGAGAAATGAGAGAGTTCCTACTGATTGGAAATATGAATATAATAGTATATGAAAATAATAGAATATTATTATAAAAGTTTATAAAGTAAAATATTATAAATATGAAGAATTCCAAAAAAAAAAAATGGGAAGATTCATGAATTGAAGAATAATAAAGAAATTGGAGTCAAATGAACAGGATATACAAGTGACTTCAATTATGTAAATAAAAAATATAATGGAATATTATTACTATCTTCTAAGAAATGGATAAATATGATGACTATAGAAGTCTTTGATAAGAATTAAATGAACAAATGAATAGTAAAAAAGTAGTGCTAAGAAAAATAAATACACAGTAAATGTAAACAACAACCAAAACAAAACAATTAAAAATCATAAAGTTACAAAGATCAACAATAGACCCAAAAGAAGAAATCTCTAATTCCTTTTTTGAAGAAGTGGAAAGTCCACTAATAAAAACATTTCACTTATTTTCAGATTTTTTTTCCAATTCCTTTATCAAATTTGCCTGTTTTTTCTCTTCTTCTTTCAAAAATCTTTATTATATGTGATGGTTTCTTGGAAGGGAGTAAAGAAAGGTATGGGGGAGGGGGAGTTACACATTAGAAAAGTATAAAAAAAATCTTAAATAATGTAAGTGAAAAAGTTTCCAAAGGAAAAGGGTAATTGAAAACATACACAGACAAAACAAAACAGAACAAAACAACTGCAATCAGAACACCATTCTGGGAGAATAAAAATATACTTTCCTAATATTTGAGAAAGAAGAGGATTCTAGATCATTACAGGACAGAATGATGAATACATAATTAAAAGTGGTCACTGAATGTATATAAGGTATTTTTGTCTTACCGGTTTGCTTTTTCTTTGCTTTGCTTTTTACAAGGGAGTATACAGTTTCAAGGGGAGGGAAAGAAGGAGGTTACGTTATTGTCAGAAACAACAGCAACATACCAAAGAAGTGTAGCAACACACCTTTTTCAATAAGATTTATTCTAGTTTGTGCCATGGGTTCCTAACTAAACCAAGACTAAATTTTACTTTCATAGAACTGGTAGAATTTTTCTTTTTCTTTGTTGGACACAAAGCAAAGTAAACTAGACAGAATATGGACCATAGGGATTAGGGGGTCATTTAATTTCATTTGGTAATAAACTATAGTGAAAGTATGTACAAATTTTAATCCAAGGCAAAATACTTTTGAAATGTACTGAAATAAAATTTGCTGAAATGAATTCTCTAACAAATTTGTAAATTCATTCTCTTACATTTCAAATATCCAATTAAAAAACAAGAAGCAAGCTTTGACTTTGATCTTAAGCTATCTCCCTTTTCACTCTGATTGATATTAATGGCAGGACTTAAGCTTGCTCTCTGACAGCAGCATAAAAATACCTAAAATGTAATCTTAAGATTCAACTGTCAGGGATCAAGCACTAAGGTTAAGGAAAATGAATGGAAATTGGAATCCATAGCCAGTTATTGTAAAATAATAATAATAATAATAATAATAAACAACTTGGAAACTCAGTTAAGTAACTGAAGTTTATAAATGACTTCAGAGGCTAAACCATCAGGCCACATTCATTCAGAAACAGGAGACAGAGAGCTCTTTAAATCAGAATTCAAGCTACAAAACCAGGGCAACAAAGCAGAGTAGGAACCAAACTAGTGAGGGACAAAAATCAGTATGCTAAGGCTACACACGGGCCATTGTTGAGCCATCAGTATTCCTTCTATAGTTCCTTCAATGGGGTCAGATTGGAGGGCAGGAATAAAAGAAACACAGAGTTTACACCTGATCCAGGGAGCCAGACCAGGATTAAAGGTCCAGAAACAAAGCCAAGAGGTCAGGAAAATTCTGACAATTAGTAACAAACTGTAAGTTGAAACTGCTAATAAATTAGGTCAGTATGATCTCATGCTAAATGAGTCAGTATTTTCACATACTAAATGAAATATTTTTCTCCTATGGCAAAAGTTATCCTATTTTAATTTAGTCATCAATCTATAGAATTCTGGAAAGAATCCCTTTTCTATTTCCCAAAAGACAGTATATATTTATTTCAATTCTGACTTCTCTTCAAGGCAATGTGCTCAGGGAAAAAAAAAAAAAAAAGATAAGCATCAAAAGACCAGTGTTACACAGATATTTGGCAAACCATTTCCTCTGCTTCGGTGATGATATAGGGACTGATGTTCCTGAAGCTAAACCATAAAAGATTTTTATTATATTTCTGAAAACATTTGTTTCCTTAATTATGTTTTCCAGAAAGCCTCTTCCTTAAATCTTTCAGATAATGGGACACACTGCAGGATGTCACCTCAAGTTATCACAGTCATACATCACTCGGCATTTTACTGTGTGACTGATGGGAAGTGATATGTCACCAAGGAAGAAATGACATGGTCCTATTACAACACCCCCCAACCCCCATAATCTCAATGGAAAAGCCCCACTAAGGTAACTACAAAGCTCTTTGAAAAGGATCAAATCTGAACATGTATTCCCAAACATTTCTATTTAATTTTGGCAAACTCTGCCTGCAGCAGTGCTCAGACCTGGGGGATTTTGCTGCAAAGTTTCAAATTTCCTTTAGTTCCTCTCTCAAGATAATAAGGCACACACAACTTGGGTGTGGCTGTTTTTGACAGACTCACTTTGGTTTTACAGATTGGTTTCTTTCTTCCTCCAACTCCCCCTCCCCACCATTTACACAGAGTAAAATGTATGTGTTTTTAACTGCTCTTTAATTTTCATAAGCCCCAAATAACATATGGTTGTTTACAAAGATCTAATTAGCACATTTACCTAAATATGCTTTCACGGTTCTGAAAACATTAAAATTAAAATGCAAATTATAATGTGGGCACAAGAATGAAGGGGAAACAATTTTAACCAAACTGCCTGCCGGCATCTGATTTCTTTCTCCTCTGCCTCTCTCTAGCTCCTGTTCCAATGAAGAATGAGCTAAATAAAGATGAGAGATCAGATGCTGTGTGCTTCTGGTGTCTTCTCTGAATGTTATTCCTTTAAGGCAGTAGTTACAAGTGTTTGTAGAATGGAGAAAACTGATAAGCAAAAGAAACAAATAGTTGAAAAAAAAACAAAATGGAAGAATGAGTATGGTGCATTTCCCAAGAATAAATGGAATCTGAGAGAACAGATCAACAACTAAGGCAAGCAAAATGAATATTATTAAAAAACCAGTAACATTGGTCCAATCCTCTATGAGCTATTTGACAACATTATCTTTCTCATTTATCTGTGTGAAAATTAACTATTAATGGCTACAAATGATTTTGATGTGATGGGATTGCAAACAGAAAAGGAAAAAAAAATCACTGGTGTATAGTGACATCTGAATTCTCTTCTCATCTGAAAGTATAGCAGTGGAAGATTCTAAAGGGACATGCATCTCAGATTCATTATCTCACTATTATCCTCAATGCTGCTCTCTCTTTTACTTTCACATATCCAATTACTTGCTAAACCCTGTCATTTTTATTTTTATGATACCTCTCACCTCCTATCCATCCTCTCAACTCACAGACCTACTTCATAAGTTAAAGTCCTCATCATTTTTCACCTGATCATTGCAACAGTCTCCTAATTATTCTCCCTTTTTCAAATATCTCCCCCATTCCAGTCTTTTTTATATATTGATAGAAAAATAGTTTTCCTTAAACATGGATATGACTATGAGATCATGCAATTTAACCAACTCCAGGGATTTCCTATTGCCTCCAGAAACAGGGATGTTTAACCTGGCATCTATGAATTTTTTTAAAGTACTCAATGATGTTTCAGTGTTATGTGTTTCCTTTATAATTCTGTGAAATGTATGCATTTAAGAATATTATTCTTTAAAAGAATTATTCTGCAAAGGGTTTCAAATGTTTCACCTGGCTGCCAAAGAGGTTTGTAAAACAAAATAAATGAATAACTCTTTCTGTAGAATAAAATACAAACTTCTCGCTTATCCCTTAAAGCCCTATACAAGTTTGCAAATAACCTCCTTTTTTAGCTTTATTTTTGACTTAACTTCTGACTTTCTGCATTTCATGCACACCCTTTCTCCCTGTTCTCATGGATGTACATTTGTACTGACCATTCCCAATGCTTTGAATATATTTCCTTCTAAATTCTATTTCTGAGTCCTTTATTTTCCTTTTAAATACAGCTCTTGCACTATGTTCTTTTTGAAGCCTTTCTTAATCCTCTCAACTATTTGCACACTCCACCCCAAACTACTTTGTATTTAATTACTTAGTATATATTTACATCTATTAACTTTATGTTGTATTTGTATTTTATATGTACTTGTTATCTTGCTCATTAGAATTAGAATTAGAATATAAGCATCTTGTGGGAAAAGATTACTTCATTCTTTGCCTTGAATTCATTCTTTTCACTGAACAAATATTTGTGAATCTGAGTGATTGGTATAACAGTTATTTTGGCAAAATGTGGACACTGCATCAAATCCCTATAGTAATAGAAAACTTCAACCTCTGATTCACATCTCACATTAGCTTGCTCTCTTCTCGAGTTGTAAAGAAATATAACTTCCAAAGTTTTTAGTAACTTACTTGGATTCTCTTCTAAGGCAGCCAACTCAAGGCTTGAAATAAGTACTATTACATTGAAGTGGAACAATCTGTTATGCAGACATTGGGTTGGGAAGGCAGGATGCTACTACAGTAGAGATAGCATATCTATAATCAGTGACAATCTGTTTTCTATTTCTTTGCTTTATTTGAAGGTACCCTGTAAGGTATGGCTCAGATCATGCTAATTGGCCTCCCTGGAGTAACTTTAGTGTATGTAGAAAAACCATTCAACGATGTTTGTTCTATCTGAGTCATGGAGGCTAAATATTTGTCTGAATCCTCAATATAGCATATAGAACAGACCCAGAGAAAATAATCTGTGGCCTAGAGACGTCATTGTATTGCTAGTTGGGACAATAGAGTACCAGACTTGTAATCAGAATGGCTCATTTTCTTGGGTTCAAAACTGACCGCAAACATGTCCTAGCTATTTGACCCTGGACAAATCATTTAACCCTGTTTGCCTCAATTTCCTCATCTATAAAATGGGCTGGAGAAAGAAAGGGCAAACAACTCTAGTATCTTTGCCCAGAAAACCCAAATGGGGTCACAAAGAGTCAGACAGGACTAAAACAAATTGAATAGAGAGAAATCTTTACTCATGTATTCATTCATTCATTTATGATTCTAGGTCATCTTTTTTCTAAAAGACTATGGAGATACTACTAGAGAGATAAATTCTCACCAGGGGTTCAGGTCTTCCATAAGGTAGAATTGGAGTTCTGTTGAATTTCCTTATACATATATAGCCAATTTCTCTGTTTCTCTCCCCAGCTCTAAACCTTTCCCATGGCTTTCTGTTAGGTACTAGATATCGCCACTAGATATGTCATCATTATCTAAATTGAATATCTAAAATTGGTTATGTCCAAAAAATGTGGTGGAGCTGAAACCTTGGTGCTACTCTTTTTAATTCCATATTTTTGTAGATGGCACCTCTTTTCTTTTAGTTATGTTTGAGCAAACCTCAAAGTCACATTTGATTTCTTCTAGTCATTCACTACTTCTCTTCCACCAATTCAGTCAATACCCATGTCCTACTAGTTTCACATATGTAGTGCTTCTCAAATCTGTTATGTCATTTGTATTCCTACTGCCACCACCATACTTCGGGGTCCTTCTATTGAAGACAAGCTTCCTAATTGCTCTTTTTCTTCAAAGCCCTTCCTAAATAATTATGAGATTAATTGTAACTATATTACTCCTCTATATTAAAATATTTCCAGTACATCCACATTGATTAATGAATAAAAGCTTAAATCTCTTATAGGCAATCAAAACCTTCCATAATCCAGCATTAAACTGTCCTTCTAGCTATCAGACTACAGGGCTTTGTGTAGTCCATGTTTCTATCACAATTGATTACATATCACCTCTGAAAATTACCCTTTATTTTTGACCTCTGTAACTTCCTTTTAATTGTTCCTTAAACTTAGAATATCTCTCGTCCTTCTGCTATACCCATTGAAATACTGTACTCTCAAACCAAAGTAAAATACAATCTTTTTATGAAATTTCCTGATACTACCAGCCAAAAATGATCTCTCCCTCTTTTTTTTTTTTTTTTTAAAGAGATAATCAGTTGTGAATTTCCCAGGGTTATATAATTAACAAATATCTGAGGTCAAATTTGAACTCAGATCCTCCTGATTCTGGAGTTGGTTGCTTTATCCACTATATCACCTAGCTGTCACATTTCTCCCTCTTTTAATAATGATAACACTTCATTTCTCTTAGACTTTATATTCATGTTTATATTATTTGTGGATAAATGATCTCTAAAAGATCATGAAATGAGGATAATAATCCTCCTATCATCTATATTCCTCTGGAATGGACTCCACTGTATCCCCAGGAAAGCTTATTTCAGAAAACTAGTCATCCTGTGAAATTGCATTAGTCTTGATACTCATACTTCATCAATACTCACAGTACTATCTGTCCTTTTATTTGGAGTGTTGGAGAACAGAGAAAGCTCTCCTCAAAACCTGGCAATTCTTTAGTTACTATTAGCTGCCCTCCTTTAGTTTCGACTTCATCATGTCTGTCTTCCTCCACTGGATACCTTCTCATCCCATTTTCTGCTTCCTTCTGTTTGTTATATTCCCCATTAAGCTCTTTGAGGGGAGGTGCTATCTTTCTTTTTCATATCAGTATCCCCAACATGTAGGGATTGTGATTCCTGGCACAAAGATGACTCAATAAATATTCTGATATGATAATAATTATGTCTCAATTTCTGTTTGTATCTATCATCAAATACATTGCTTTGCAATGATTACAATTGATGTTTAATAAAAAGTTTGTTAAACTAAACTAAACTAAACTAAAGTTTGTTAAACTTCCTTTCCAGAAAGGAAAAGACTTAAAACAGAAATAGCAAGAACAAGTTTGAGGGATTTTTAAAGAAAATTTCTTAGCTAACTAGGAAGCTGGGTTAGATGAAATATAATGTCCCTTCATACTGGAATGTTCTATGATCCCAAACAATCAAAACTTAACTTATTGAAAATAATTGCTAACAAACAATTAGCATTAAGTAGGTCTGGAGGGCTAGAGCTATTGTAGAACAATTTAATAAATAGTTGTTTAATTGAATGTTTGAAAACATGGCAGACTAAGCAAAAAAGTATTCATGGAAGATTTAAAAATTTTTTTCTTTTTAATTCTGAACATAACTATCAATAAATATAAACATTTACAAAGAACAAAGAAAGAGGTTTTTGTACAGAATTCGATTAAAGTTGCAAGAGAACTTCTTTATTTGTGTTCTCTTTCTACTTTATCATTTCTATTCATTAAAGAAAAGTTTTGCTTTTTGTGTATATTTATGGGTGAGAAGCAGTGTGATATCGTGAACAGAGAACTGACATTTAATTCAGAAAGAAATGGGAATAAATATTACTATATATATATATATATACACATATATATGTATGTATATATATATATATACATATATATGTATATATATACATATATATATATATATATATATATATATATATATATATATATATATATATATATATATATATATATATATCTACTGGCTATGTGACCCTCAACATGTCTCATGATTCCAGGCAACTTTCTAAAAATATAAATTGTTGTTAAGGAGCCAAATTGTCATGGTAGAGAGTAGTTCCTTATCCAGAGGTTCTTTATACTAATGAATACAGAGGACAGTTCCTATCTCTATTTCTCCTAACCTATGTTTGTACTCCCATCTAAGCACCCTCATAGAATCCCTGCCTTTTAACAAATACTGTCTGACAAAAAAGTCAACATCATGACCATGCCTGAAAATGATTAATAAACAAGAAACTTAGGATGATTAAAAAAGTCTGGGTTTTATCACTTATTCCCTGTAAGATCATGGTGAATCATTTAAGTCACCTGAGTCTCTGTTTCCTTATCTCTAAAGCTGGACAGGGCAGAGCCCAGATGGCAGAGAGTTCTCAGGACTTTGCCTGAGCTCTTCCTGGCTTCCCTTAGAATCAATACGTAGATAAAGCCTCTGAATTGATTTTGGAGTAAAAGAACTTAAACATTCAAAGTGTAATAATTTTCAGATTAAGATATTTTGGACCTCAGAAAATGTCTGTGTCCACTGGGCAGGGAGGAAGGAAGCCTGGTGTGGGGAGGCTCCAATGTAAGGGACTAATGAGAGACTTTTAGCCAAAACATAGCATCATTGGTTACTCTGTCCTGTTTCAGAAAGCCAGATCAGAAGATCAGCTGTGAGATCTCCAAATTGTGAGCTGCTAAACCCCAACATAATAGGCGGGACTTGACCAGACCACCCAGAATAGTAGGACAGCCAACAGCACTGGCTTCAATGCAGCTACCAATCACCTCCTGAAAGAGACCCCAAGATAAAAACTTCAAGGAATATTGTAGCTATGTAATGCTGGAGAAACTGGGGCAAGATAGAGATTACAGAGTTTTTAATATTTTATTTGAAAGGGAGAGATTTACTGGGACCAAATGGATCCATGGTTTAGTCCCAGGGCTGAAAGAGACTATTGGCTCCAAGAATCCAGCAACAAATATCAGATACAAAGATTCTTTTATAGGGTAACAAGAACAATGACCTATTGGGGGGAGGCACCTGGGATGGAGATGACCTAATGGAAGGAGATACCTGAGATGGGGAGAGGCTCCTGATATTCTAATGATGTCTAAGATATAAGACCTTTATCCTATCAAACATTCTAATGATTAAGAGGGAATGGTTACAGCCTGCGGCAGAGTAATTGAGGTAGGACAATTAGGGAAACTGGGTCAGGACATTAAGGGAATTGTGGCACTAGAGCTAAATTCCAGAAATTTCAGATTAAAAAGAAAATACTGCAAGCAGCCAGAAAGAAACAATTAAAATATTAGGGAACCAGAATCAGGACTCCCCAAGATTTACAGCTTCCAAATTAAAGGGTCAGAAGTCCTGGAATATGATATTCTAAAAGGTAAGAGAGTTTGGACTACATCCAAGAAGCAACAACCCAGAAAAATTAAGAATGATCTTTAAGGAGAAAATATGGATATTCAATGAAATAGGGGATTTTCAATCATTTCTGATGACTAGATCAGAGCTGAACAGAAAATTTGATCTCCAAATACAAAACTCAAGAGAAGCACAAAAAGTTAAATGGAAGAAAAATATGTTTTTTTTTTTTTTAAAGATTAAAATGTTTGCAAAACTATAAAGAAGGAAGATATATGTAACTTTTGAGAATTATATCTTTGTCAGGGCAGTTAGAAAGGTATACCTAGAGGGTGTAGTTACAAGTTAATGTTAAGGTGATAATACAAAAAAGAATTTAAGGGTGGAAAAGGGATTATATGGAGAGAAGAAGAAAGGGGAGATAAAACTGGGTAAATTACTACATGAAGAAGCACAAAAGACCTATTATTAATGAAGGAAAGAAGGGAAGGGAATGAGCATTATTTAAGCCTTAATCTCATCAGATTTGGCTCAAAGAGGGAATAATACATATTAATTCAATATAGAAATTTGTCTCACTCTATAGGGTGAAATGGATGACTACTTAAAAAAATATAGATTGCTCCAGATTAACAGAGGAGGACATAAATTACTTTAGCAGTCCCATTTTTGAAAAAGAAATAGAACAAGCTATTAATGAACTCCTTAAGAAAAAAATCTCCAGGGCCAAATGGATTTTACAAGTGAATTCTACCAAACATTTAAGAAGCAATTAATTTTAATACTATATAATCTATTTGGAAAAAATAGGTAAAGGAATCCTACCAAATTATTTTGATGACCCAGATATGGTGCTGATGATACCTAAACCAGGAAGAGCCAAAAGAGAAAAAGAAAATTATGGACCAAAGAGATTATAGCAATTTATCTCCAGGATAATATACTATGATCAAGTAGGATTTATACCAGGAATGCAGGGCTGGTTCAATATCAGGAAAACTATCTGCATAATTGCCCATATCCATAGCCAAATTAATAGAAATCATATAATTATCTCAGTTGATGCAGAAAAAGCATTTGAAAAAATAAACATTCATTCCTATTAAAAAAAAAAAAACACTACAGACACAAGAATAAATGGAGTTTTCCATAAAATGCTAAGTTGCATCTATCTAAAACCATCACTATGCATCATATGTAATGGGGTAAAACTAGAAGGATTTCCAGTTAAGACCAGGGATGAAACAAGGTTACCCATTATCACCATTACTATTCAATATTGAACTAGAAATGTTTCCTTTTAGCACTAAGAAAAAGAAATTGGAGGAATTAGAGTAGATAATGAGGAAACAAAACCATCACTCTGCAGATTATATGATGATGTATTTAGAAAATGCTGAAGAATCAATTTAAAAAACTCCTAAGAACAATTAATAACTTTAGTAAAATTGCAGAATATAAAATAAATCCACACATCATTAGCATTTTATGTGTTACCAACAAAGTCCAGCTGCAAGAGATACAAAGAGAAATCCCATTAAAATAAATGTAGATAATATAAAATATTTGGTCTACTTGCCAAGACAAAGCCAGGAACTACATCAACAAAGTTACAAAACACTTTTCATACAAGTAAAGTTAGATCTAAACAATTTGAATAATATCCAGTACTCATGGGTAAGATGAGCTAATATAATAAAAATGACAACTTTACTTAAATTAATCTACTTCTTCAGTGCCATATTAATCAAAACTGTTAAGAAATTACTTTATAAAGGTAGAAAAAATATTAACAAAATTCATCTGGAAGAATAAAAGTTCAAGAATTTCAAGAAAATTAATTGAAAAAATGCAAAGGAAGGAAGCCTATCTGTACCAGACTTAAAACTATATTCTAAAGCAGTGATCCTCAAAACTATTTGAAATTGGCTAAGGAATGGTATAGTGGATCAGTGTAAGAAGTTAGGTTTATAAAATACAATAGTCAATTACTATAGTGATCTAGTGTTTGATAAACTCAAAGACTTCAGGATAAGAACTCTTTATTTGACAAAAATTGCTAGGAAAACCGGGAAATAGTATGGCAAAAACTAGGCACTGACCAATATCTAACACCCTATACCAAGATAAGGTTGAAATTGATTCATGATTTGGACAGAAAAGTTTGCTTATAGCAAATTAGGAAAACAAAGGATAGTTTATCTCTTAGATCTGTGGAGAAGGAAGGAATTTATGGCCAAAGAAGAACTGGTAAACATCATGAAATGCAAAATAGGCAACTTTGATTACATTAAATTAAAAAAAGTTTTGTACAAACCAAACCAAATGCAGCTAAAATCAGAAATGAAATAAAGCTAAGAAAAAACTTTTTTTATATCCTGTATTTCTGATAAAGGCCTCCTTTCTAAAACATATAGAATAACTCAGATTTACAAAAATACAAGCTATTCACCAACTGATAAATGGGAAAAATATTTGAACAGAATTTTCAAATGATGAAATTAAAGTCATTTCTAGTCACATGAAAAAATGCTCTAATGCAAATGAAGACAACTTTGAGCAGCCATTTTACACTTTTCAGATTAACTATATTAATAATATATATTAAATATCATAAAAATTTATTATATATAAATAAAAGTTATATATATATACATATGTATTAAAATTTAGCCTGGATTAATGTCTCAGAATTGAGCAACCATGTTACACCTGGCACAGTGTCCAGGACAAAAGAATTTTTATGTAGTCCTATATTCTTCTCTGGTTAGACCCTTTCTGGAATATTATTATTCAGTTCTGGCTGCTTTCTTTTTGCCATTTTCTCTCACTATCCAAAATAGTACTCATCCTTTAGTACTCTTATTTTCCAGGGTTTTATTTTAGCAGCTTTACTTCATTAAATATCACAACTAAGGAGCATATCTAGATAAATTGCCATTCAATTTAGGTAAACCAGAGACAGAAAGATTAAATACCTGGCATTATAACAGGACCTATGAAGGTTGTTAAAAGTGTAAGTTTATAAGGTTTATTACCTCAATCTAGTGATGCCTCAGAATACCATGATCTTAGAAGAAATAAAATTGATAGAAAGATCAAGAGAAATATGTAAGATAAACAAAATATAGGGTATTCCAATAATTTTTTTGAGCATTTATAGCTTACAACTCCATACTTTTGAGAAAATCTTGTATACACAGTAGTGTGTTATTACACAAGTTTTTTACATTAAAAATGGAATAAGTTTTTACCTATGACACATGTGATCAGAAAAGGAGATAAACCAATCATGTCCTAAGAATGAAATGATACATGAGCAGACCCAATGCCATATGAGTTTTGTAAAGATACTCAAAAAACCAGAGGAAGAAGCATTTCCAGAATGATTGAACAATGATTCCCAGAAAGATACGGACAATGATAGCACAAGATAAGAAGGAAGGAGGAATTAAATTATTTATACTGGGGGAGAAAGCACTCACATAGATTAGACCATGCACCTAAATATTCAAGTAACATTACCAATATATTTTACAAATAATAATTTCTTATTAACAATATATTTTAGTGTTATATGGAAATACAAGTGGGACATCTGTCACTATTGGAGTTTGAAGTAACACTTCTTTAAAATGGTTACTTCTTGGATGTAGAAAATTCAGATGGAATTTGTTATGGCTTGGTTTTTAATTACAAAATGTATTTTGCTGCCAAAGTTAATCATGAACTCACTACAACTTAGAAGGAGAATATTTTCAGTTAGAAAATACTGTTAAAAATTTCAGAAAGGCAAGCAGTATCCATGATATTACTTGACTAGGTAGGCCAAGAATAAGAACATGAAGGAACTGACAAGGATATTTGAAAGATAGAAGAGTAGCCATTTTCAAACTTCAAACAAAATTCAGCTTTTCATTTTATATATGAGATTAGTTTCAACAAAGTTTGAATGGACTGAATATCAGAGACAACTACACACAGGCTGACTTAAAAGTTCCTAGTATTCATTATTCAGTCAAAGTTCTCTACAGTGAGAGGTAAGACTTGCATATTCCATCATAAACCAAACATCACAAGGCTGTGCCTACTCTAATTCATCTAGCACACAACCTCCAGAGTGATTACCCTAAAGACATCCCTGAGCACCCCATCCCACTCAACAAATTCCACTAGGTCCCTATTATTTTCAGTTCAAACAAAAATTCTTTTGCTTAGAATTTAAAATTCCTTACAACTTTTGTTGTCCTACCTTTTCAATCTTTTTATACATTACTGCCCTCCATCCACTTTCAAATCCATACTAGCATATCTGCTTCTTTTTTGTACCCTAATAGGAAATTGTGAAGAATAGTTTATATACATTAAGATAGGTTGAGCAAAAGGTAGTATTTGGTTTTGGAAATGAAATACTCTATCTGAATTTAGCCAGCAAAATCCCCTTATTTGTCCTTTTGTGTTACATAACACGTAAGTGAAAAACTACTTGATAAAAGCATACATTTGAGGTAGAACCAATTGTAGAGCTGGTACCCAGATGAGGAATACAATTTCATATTTTAAAAAATTGCTCTTTAGTATAATGATCCTAGACAATTCTGAGGGACTTATGATGAAAAAGGCTATCCTCCTCCAGAGGAAAATAAATCTGACAGAGTCTGGATGCAATTCATAGAATGCTTTTTTAAAATGCTCTTTATTTTTTCTGGTTTTTATTTTTCTGGTCCATCTTCTCTTTTGCAACATGGCTATTATCAAAATATATTTTTCAGGAATTCATATGTATAATCAATACCAAATTGCTTGCCTTCTCAAGAAGGGGGAGGAAAGTAATTTGCAACTCAGAGAGAGACAGAGACAGAGATGGAGACACAGAAAGAGAAAAACTTTTAAATATACACACCCTCCAAAATCTATAAAGGGATAAGCAGGGAGGGACAGGTGAAAAGCTAAGCAAAAGGTTCTGGAAGAAGATAAGGGAGGGATCTATAGATGGGGAGAAATTAAGTAACAGCAGGGCAAATTAGGAGCAGACTTAAAGAAGATTTAGTAGGGATAGAAAAAAGAGATACATAGACACTATGATAAGGATCAGGAGTAGAATTTAGAAAAAAAAGTAGGTCTAACAAAAATCAATCTTAGACAAACAAAGGTTCAATCAAGGGAGAAATCTACATTATATGTAAGTCATGCTAATAGTGTTTTAGATCCAAGTTTACATATGAATAAATGCACCTGTGTATATACAAACACAATACATTCATCCATATGTAAGCAATTATATTTGTGTGTACACAAGTATATGAAGATATATGTATATGTATGTGTTTAAAAATATAGGTATATATGTGTAGGTTTGTGAGTGGGTATGAATAGATATGTATATATGTGTATATGTGTGTATACATGTATGTATGTATATATCTACATATGTGTGTATATATATATATAAACATTTCTGTGCTTAACTATAGCCTTCTTGGGGAAAGGTAGGGGGAAGGGAATAAAAGGGGAAAAAAGAATAAAGTAAAAAAAGTGCACAGCAGAGAACAAAACTAGTGAGAGAGAAGAAGACAGAAGAGAAGTACTTTTATCCTAGCTTAGTGAGGCTTCTTCCCAAAGTAAGTTAATACTATAGGAAGCTGTCTAGATAGCCAGCATACTCTTTAGAGATATTTTAGGGGCCTTACTAGAAGTATAAGGTTATTCTCATGAAATTATAATATTGGTTATGGGTATATATGCATACGTACAGACACACAGACACATATATACTTTGCCATATTATAGCCCTCATTTCTCTGGTGTTCCCTAAAGTACCTATTTCCTTTTTTATCCATATTTTTTACTTGAACTAAGAAATACTCTCTGTCACCTTCATGCCTTTGCACACGTTTTTCTTGATAATGGAGTGCTTCCTTTCCTGAATGTTTTAGAATCCTTGGCTTCTCAGTTTGAGTCCCCTTATACATGAATATTTCCTAGTGCCTAAATGTAATCCCCCCAAAATTACCTTTTAAGAGATTATTTCCCTTTATTGTCCGCATCCCCAGCCATAGGTATGATAATATTCTCTTTTAAAAATGTATACTTTTAGGGAGGATTCTGGGAAGATAGAGGAGTAGGTCAATAAATTTCTAATTCTAAGATTTCCCCCTAAAACAGAACAAATTTGTGTCTTAGGGTGAACATAGACTGATGAAAAATCAAGAAGACTTGCAGCAGAATAGGTCCCTCTTGACCCAACCCAAGGGATCGGGAAGAGAGACCTCAAGCAGGGGATTAACCTGAGTGAAGTGCAAGCACCTCCGGACTAGTATCACAGAAATACCCAATGGGCAGCCCTGGGGTGAGCTAGACTTGGCTAGAGCCTCTGCCCAAATTACAGGAACTTTTACCTCCAGGACCATGTGAGTCTGGGAAGGCTGAGGGAACCCAGTTGATTAAGAATGCCAGGTCCAGCTGTGTTACAGAAACATAGTCCTGGGAGAGAAGGAACCAGCACAGTGAGAGTGCAGAGGTAGGAGGGCAGGGAAGCTGTGGTCTGTGGGCCCTTATTGGAGGGTGGGGCTTTTGATTTGGGGTTCTAGGTCAGAAGAAAGAGCTAAAGTAAAGCTAGAGGAATCATTTCCCCACCCCACGATTAGAGATCCTTACACCAATACTTCTCATTACAAAAAAAAAAAAAAATCAGAACCAGCAGAGAAGAACCCCACCATAGAGACTTACTATGGCAATAGTGAAAACTGGGGGTTCATCTCCAGAGGAGGAAACTGAAGTAAAATAAAGTTTCTTTTACTTTAAAAAATAACAAATGGCTCCTTGACCAGAGAGAATTTATAGAAGAACTCAAATGAGAATTTAAAATCAAATGAGAGATGCTGAGGAAAAACTAAAAAGAAAAAAAAAAAAACAAGATTATGAAAAAAAGTTAACCAACTAGAAAAGAAAATACAGAATCTTAAAGGCACAGGGGAAGCTATGAGACTAAGAAATAATAAAACTAAGAAATAATAAAACAATATAAAGAATTTAAAAATGGAAAAGAAAGCGAAAGATAAGAAAAACAATAGATCTGGAGAAGAGATCAAGAAGAGAAAATATAAGAATAATTGAACTACCTAAAAGCTGTAACCCAAAAAGGATCTTAACACAAAAATGCAAGAAGTAATCCAAAAAAATTCTCCTGGAGTGATAGAGCATGAGGAGAAAGTATAAATGGAAAAGAATCCATCAATCACTACCTCAACTAGATTCTTTGTGGAAAGCACATTGGAATATTATTGTCAAATTTCAAAATTCCCAGATCAAAGAGAAAATTTTGCAAGAAACAAAAAACAATTCAAATATACTGAAGTTACAATTAAAATTGTTCAGAACTTATCAGCATCCACAATAAAAAGAGTACAGATCCTGGAATCATATAAACTGGCAATCAAAAGAACTAGGTCTGTAGCCAAAAATGTATCCAGCAAAATTATCCATAATATTGAATAAAAAAATGGACATTCAACATACTTTCAGAATTTCATGACTTTCTATCAATCAAACCCTAAATCAAAAGAAAATTTAACATATAAGAACCAATATCAAAGATCAGTTTCAAGGAACTTAACATGGACAAATTGTGTGATTTTTACATGGAAAGGTATACCATATGTTTAATATTGACATCAGCAATTGGGTAGCTCAAAAGAAAGATCAGGGCAGAGTTGAATATAATCTGAATTAAAAAAGCAAAACTGCCTAGGAAAAGGTAAAAATGGTAATTCTGTTAAACAAATGTACACTTTCACACTGCGGAATATGCTACTCTAGAAAACTATGGGGCAAATTCTCTACATTGTCCTAACACATTTCACTTACTGGCTGTTTTCAGAAATAGTTCAGGAAGTAAACAATTTCAAAATTATTCTAATGGGGAAGCATTTGGATAAAATTAGCTAAAAATTGAATCTCTTACATTTCAGTCTCCTAGAACCAAAAGGACTAATCCACATTAAAACATACATATCTATTAATAGATTGTGTTGAAAGTAGCAATATGTTTTTAAATATTTCTAATAATCATTTTCTTCTGTTAAAATCAATTACATGTTAAAGTTACCTTTTGAACACACAACCATGGTAAGGATAAAACAGATAAAACAAACTAACTTTGTCAATATATCATTTCAATAAAAGTAGCAATTAGGACTATAGCACATAAAAATGTGTCTTTGTGTTAAAAAATTGTGTCTTTATTATTTGTCTTAAAAAATTATGTCAGACTAATGCCCTCAGCTAATTTTTTTCTCAATCCAAAATGACTTTATGGATATAGTAATTTCATATTAATAAAAATAGTATAAAGATTCACTTCCAAAATATAAAAGGTAAGTTCTCCATGGACACAGTTATAAGTAATATGCTTATTTTTATCATGCTGTGATACAGTGATCATGGCAACAGGTGTATCATCTCTTGCTGCTTGATGGACTGGTTATCAGCTATATTAGGTCATTCATAGCAAGCATCCATAATTATTCAGGAGGTACATCTTTGCATGTAGATGCTCATTTCAGTGAATTAAGGGAGTATTGTTTGTAAGTGCTAATTTAAAATTTCTCAAGGTTCACTGAAACTAGATACAAATCTCTTGAGAGACACTATGGAATATAAGCACATGAAAGAAAACAAAATCCCTTTTTGAAATGTTGACTTGATTCTGTAACAGTTTTAGTCACTGGTTCCTATATATAGCAAGATTATAGGGGTATACAGAAAATCTAAATCTGATCAGTGACCACCAAGAACATACACTTTTTCCTTAGCAGAAATGAAAGCTTTTAATAGAGTAGGCCTGGAGACTTTGAAAAATATTAACATTTTGGCCAAGAAGCCATAACATCAAAATTTAGCCATCTATTTTATTTCAGGAAGTGGGCGAGGAGGGAGAAAGAGAGAAAGAGAGAAAGAGAGAGTTAGAGAGATAGAGAGAGAGAGAGAGAGAGAGAGAGAGAGAGAGAGAGAGAGAGAGAAAGAGAGAGAGAGAGACAGAGACAGAGAGACAGAGAGAGATAGAGATAGAAAGAGAACTTGCAAAAATCTTTTTAAGAAACTAAATGAAGATTCTAATTCCTAGGAAGAGATACAACCTGATGTAGTGGATTTAATTCCTAAACTTAGAGAGAACATAGTAAAAATCTTCCTCAGATTGTTACTAGTTTTATGGACCTTAAGCAAGTCATTTCAATTCTCTCTGATTCATGTTCACAACTAGAATTCTCTCCCTCCTAATCTTTGGTTCCTGACGTAACTGGTTTATTTTAAGTTTCTTTGTACAAAAAGCAAATCCTAACCCTTCTTCATGGTGGTGCATTACCTCTGCTGACTATCTTCAATTTAATCTGTCTTTACCATGTTTGGAAATGTCTTACATGTGATTTCTCCCATATACTATGAGATCCTTGAGAAGAGGAATTGTTTTGTTTTGTTTAACTTATTTATTTTTTGCATCCTTTGTACAAAGCAGAGTGCCTGGTATATACTAGGCATGATTCATTGCACAGATTATTCTTGATGAAGAAAAGATGTGTTTATGCCTGATTTAAAACAACAAAAAACTCCTCCATAAATACGTAAGTATTGTGAGTAATACTACAGGTCTGTGAGCTGTTGGAAACACCATGAGAGCAGGTATCATATTATATACACATATTAAGGAATAGTCTCTATTATAGATCCCCATAAAGCAAGGATTTTTTTTATCATTTTCTTCTTGATATTCTCCACAGAACTTAACATATTGCCTTGCACATAATAACTGCTCAATAATTCTTTGATTATTTAATAATTAAATTAATGTAGGAATGGAGAAGCCACTGCTATATAAACTGAAGTTGCCTCTTAATTACTTACAAGCTCAAGTAAACTCATTTGGTCCAGAGAGTATTACCTGGAAACTGAATATAGACTAATGAGTGGAAACAACTGAGAAACATAATGCTTCATTAACTATTTCATTATTAAAACTATTTGGCATTTTTTATAGAATGTAAGAAGAAGTAACATTTGTCTAACATCCTGATGCTTCAACAAACATAGCAAACATTTCTAAGTGCCTTTTATAATGATGGGAATACAGACAAAAATGACACAACACTCAAGTAACTAGCATTCTATTATCTAAAGTTTATTTCAACATAATACTTTCAGATTGTTTAATTGCTTTTTAAAAGTAGCTATTTAATTAAATGGCATAGGTTGATTCAAAATAAAGGAAATATTCCCTACAATTAGAGCTGTTAAAATGGAAAATACATAGCCTTTAGAGACAGTGGACTTCCCACTACCAAAAAGCTTCGCTTGGATGTTGAATGCCATATTAGTTGAAAATGTTGTTGTTTAGTTCTTGCTCACATCAGAGTAAACTGTACACCCACATATGTACATGTATGTATGTGTATATACATGAGTGTATACAGATGTTGTATGTGCAGGAACACATATTCAGAATCTCGAAATCTTGGAACTAATGTCTAAAACTGAAAATTCAATTCAGCAAACATTCACTACTGCAAGAATACTCACAATTCAAGCATTATGACCCAGGTACTTGTAGAATATACTCATTGCTTTGTACTTAAATTTAGTTATCAAGTCCTTATGTTTTAAGACTACTTTATTGTTGTTAAACACTTTTGTAATGGACTTGGATTCAGAAAAAACTAAAGCAATCATTTTGGATCCCTATTTTTTGTCAATAGACAAATGTCTATTGGTCTATAGACAGACCCATTCCTATGCTATGAATCTATTCCAAAATGTTAATGACAAGATAGCTAAGTAAATGATATCAAATCTATAATGTCATTCTATATTCAGGAAAATTAGTTTTATTAGATTAAGTAAGATTTAGTGAAATTAGCAAAAGCAACTGTCACTTATTACAGTCTCACATTGTGGTTGAGGGAGAAAGGAAATAAACAATCATGAAAAGGTAAAGGGTGAATCATTTCCCATAACCAAGATATTCAATTCATCAGTTTTTGCACTGATTGAAATAAAATGTGCTATTTGCCAATCAATAAACATTTATTGTTTACTATGTGTTAGACATAACTACCATTATCTTATATTTTTAGGTTTGTGTATTAACTTTTTGAAGAAAATAGAACTGGAAAAAATAGGTGTTTGCTACCACCCAGTGGTAGTAGGGACTTTTATCATGGCCTTTGGGTACAAACAATTAGATTAATACCATGGAGCCATTTTGCATTAGAGTCAGTCATGAATACTTTTTTGGAAAACAGTTTATGAAAAGAGCTAAACTTTAACTTGGAGAAGGATAGTAAATACATTAAGTCTACTTTTCCTACTCTTTTCCCTCCAAACCTT
This sequence comes from Antechinus flavipes, assembly GCF_016432865.1. Lineage (NCBI taxonomy): Eukaryota > Metazoa > Chordata > Mammalia > Dasyuromorphia > Dasyuridae > Antechinus > Antechinus flavipes. Next base: position 94,152,612 of record NC_067402.1, read on the forward strand.
CCCAAACCTTTGATGATTTAAGTTAGAAAATCTTCTAGACTGTGCTTATGAAATTCTGACACTAGATGATACAAACTAGAGTAAATCAATTTAATAGGTTCAAAATAGATTGTTTTATTTTTATGGAGAAAAAATGGTTTTTTTAAATAAATATATCATATGGTAATTACTACAAAGTAAGCTTTTAAAAGTAGCACATGGGTTTACACCGCAAGAAAATCGTAAAGGAGGGAAAAAGACGCACGCGTGCAAAAATGGTTGTAGCCGCTCTTTTTGTGGTAGCAAAAAATTGGAAAATGTTCATTTTTTTTTCTGTTTTTTTTTTCCTCTCATGTTTCTTTCCCCCTTTGTTCTGATTTTTCTCTCCCGATATGATTCACAAAGTAATTTATATTAAAAATAAACAAATTAAAAATAAATAAAAGTAGCATGGGTGTAGTTTTGTTTCTTTCTAGCTAATCCTTAATTCTAAGTAATCATACTTAATTAAAAACATGATTTCATTCACAAACTTTATTCAGAATACTCTTTGATTACTTATATTAAATTCTGTCTTGGACTCATAGACTTTTGATCACTAGTGTAGAATCCTAGTGTTAACTCAAAGGAATTGATACAATGCTTATTGGTTCACATATTAGAGCAAATCCTTACAAGGTGTTAAGTCACTAATATCGATAGAAACAATGCTTAAGTTAACACCTTTGAGAGTTCACACATTAGCTCATACATTAGTTCACACGTTTGGGAAATTTCAGGGTTCTGTATGAGATATCCAAATTCATACCTCCTATAATCCCACTCTCAGAGGAGGAGTCAACCTTTGAGTTTACACCTCTAAAAGAGCATAAAAACAGCTGAGCTCAGTCAGGAGAATTCAGTTGAAAAGATTGAGAGGGGAGTGTCAATTGGAGATTGAGAACCAAGATTCAAAGGGAGCTGGAGGCGACAAAAGACAAGCTGCAAGAGCTCTTGCAATGAAGGAGGGAGAGAGGTCTCTAAGAAAGGTAAGCAGGCCCAAAGAAAGAGATAAGACTTGGAAGGAGAAAATAAACATTTGGATTTTATCAGCTGGCTGTATTTGAAGTGATTATTTACTTTGAACTGAAACTAAGACTGCCTCCAGAAAACCTCCCCAAGAAACCTGCTCACAGAGAACCATCATATATTATACAAAAGAAGAACACTACAACTAGTATATGGGACAGGAGATGATTAAAGATATTCCTGACAAAATCAAAGGAACTGTTTAGGAAATAGAATGTCATGTGTGAAGAAAAGTATAGCACTATGGTTGGATTGCAGAGTGCATGGAAAGGAAAACTGAGAAGAGCAAAGTTGTGATGAACTTTACCTCAGACAGAGGAATTTATACTTGCAACCAGATAAGAAACCAATGGAGATGTTGAAGTAAGAGAGCAACAACCTTATATTATGCAGTATTTTAATTAGTTAACTAGATGAATGTATAAATAATGCATATATCATAATAGCAGAAAGCTGATCTGTAATAGGTAACATGGTAGGTAGCAGTATCAGCATCCATAAATGATACCAATAGATTGTGGTGGGGTCAATCCAATGACATGATACTTAACACCATATATAAATTATGAAGTCTTTCGGGTATTTTTAATTAGCTATATATAAGCATTGGATGGAGGAGGTTTGACAAAGCAATAATTAATGAGGACAGAAAAAAAAAAACCTGGGAGGTTTTGTGAAATTTAGACTCAATAAAAATCAGGAATGTGGGCAAAAGAGCTAATGACTTGAGAATATTAGTAGACTGAACACTGAAGGGATTCCTGATTTGAGAAGGCTTCTCTATTTCTCTGGGGCATCATATAAGAAGAATATCATTCACAAATGAAAACACTCACGAGTATCTCATCATCAATATATTGGGAATCCCTATTCCATTTGGACTCTGTACTGGCCATCCTCTTCCATGAAAGTGATAAACACTTTAGTGAGCATGTTTTTCCATTTTATGTGCTATATTATTAATAACCAGGGAGTCAGACAAACTTATCTGTGCTGTATCTTTTAAGGATATTATGTGTCTATAAATCACAGAATGTCACTCTTAAAAGAAACAAAAGTACAAGGTTTTTGTCTTCCAAAAGAACTGCATATGGAAAGTGTCACAAATCATTGAAAAAGGAAGGGCCTTATAAAAGTGAATGATCCTTTCATAGAGTGTTAGTACTCAGATAATGCCAATATGACAAAAGAAGTCTTATAAAATAGTGAATGGACTATCACTCTCTTGAGCATTTATGAGAGGATTTGGGGAAAGAATCATGTAAGATGGAAATAAGTATATGTGTTGTTATCTGCACTGTTGAACAAAATAACCAAAACATCTCTGATATCACAGAATTATTGGAATATTGAATTAACATCAATATGAGTTAACTTTAAGCTTTTCTTCATCTTTTGGTCCCGATCTATTATTTCGTCAGTACAGAGAGAATTCCCAACATGGAAACATCTTCTAGGGATGCAATTCCATAAAGAATATCCTTTGAAAATTTCTTAGAAAGTTGAGAAGTTAAACAATTTGTCCTTGGTCATACAGCCAAAATTTATCAGAAACATGAACATACTGACTCCTTGATTGCCTTCTCTCTTTTATGCTGATGAATTTTTCAACTTCAACCTTAGATTGTTTTAATAGAAACATAATGTCTAGAATAAGGCTAATTAAAGTCCTTCTACATTGGTCAGACAAAATGGAGATTATTAAATTCACTTTAAGAGGCAGGTTAGAAAACATTGATACACTGAAGTGTGTCCAAATGAGGACCACTATGATATTGCAAGTAGAGTACTGAATGTGAATATTAAAAATAATTATAACAATGAAAATGGAAAAATAAATATTAAAAGGTGGTAAAGCTCAGCCCATACACAAAATAAATACAAGATCCAAATTATTCAAATTAAACATACACTTGAATTATAAGAACATACACATAATTGTAAGAAAGGCATTTAAACTTCCTGGGTCTGCTTCCCCATATGTGAAAGAACTGGACTAATTTTTTTTCTAAGATACTTTTCAGCTCTCAAACCAATAATCTGGCTCTTTATGTGATCTGTAATCTATGTGTAGGATGGAAAGAGAACTGGAATATTGAACACATGACAACTGAGATTCTGTAAAAGGAAATAGGCTGCCTCAGGACAGAGTGAGTTTATCATCATCAAAGATCTTCAGATGTCACCTAGATAATCATCCTTTGGGCAAATGACAGAGAGAGGAACTAATCTGGGTGTCTGTAAATTCTGTTCTAACTAGTGGTGAGAAAGCCAGATTTGGAAGCCTTTAGGCTTAAATTCTAATGCTGTCATATAACCTGTGAAAACTTGATTAATCTCCCTCTGCCTCACTTTCTTTACCTGGGAAATGAGGGGTTTGTATATATAATCTCAAATTTTCCCTTTAAGTCCTATCACCTCTGACAAGTTACTTTTACAGATAACTCATAAACTTAAACTTCTCGAAAATGTTTTCCAAAATGCCTGTAAATTCTCACAAATAAGTACTCTAGGACATTTAAATAAGACATCTCAAAGACAATCTTGTTTCTTGAAATACTTTGGTGACAATTAACATTATAAACAGTGAAATATAAGTGAAATTCTGAATTCTTTCTCCTTCATGGTACTTTTGAAACAATCAAATGAGATGAGATGAGTAAAATACTTTGTAAAACTTTAGCACTAAATGACTGCTGGTCATAAGATGACAGAGGACATTAAATGCAATTACCTCATTTTAGAGATAAGGAAACTGAGGCAGACAAAGGGTAACTGATTTGTTTTATGTTACAAAGCAAGTAAGGGTCTGAGACCGAATTTAAACTTAAGCTTTCCTGACCCTAAGCTCTCAGTTCATTATTCACTGCAATATTCTTTTGTTGTTACTGTTATTACTATTACTATTATTTTTCCTGTAGTGAAATCTGCCAGCAAATATATTGTGAAAAGCAAAAAAATATTATAAGGAAAATATGAGAATTATTTTTACTTATTTCAAAATATCTGTAATTTCACTTAAAGACAAGGTAGACCCAGACATTGCCTTACATACCTAATTTCTGAGTGATTCTGGCAAGACCTTTAAACTCTCTGAGTCTCAGTTTCCTCATGTATAAAAAGGAGATAATAATAATATATAATAATAATAATAATAGTTGTAAGAATCAAATAACACATGTAAACTACTGAACAAATTTCAAAATGGTCTGTATATGTCAATTATTGTGCTTAATTGGTACTAGTAGAGTCATTCTCTTTACCTAAGCAGATCACATCTCTTCTATATCTTAGCATATGATCATTATACATCATTATGGCAAAACATTTGTAATCTGTGACAACCATAATAGTATTTTTGAATACACACACACACACACACACACACACACACACACACATATATATGCAAGTGTTAAGAAGACTACATTTTTCTATTAAAATCCAGGAAAGTTTCTCAGGCTAAAGCAGGGAAAAAATTTCTAGAAAGTTAGGTATCTTAAAAATAAAGTATTAGACCTGGAGCCAGGAAGACCTCTATTTAAGTACTATGTGATTCTGGGCAAGTCACTTACTCCTAGTCTACTTTAGTTTCTTCAATGTGGGGATAAGAAAAGCAACTGCACACAAGGATCAGATGAGATCCAAAGTACTTTGTAAACCTTAAAGTATTACATAGTTAGCTATTAGAGGTAGCTAGTAGCTCAGTGAATCAAATGCTAGGCTTGGAGTCTCTAAGACCTGATTTTGAATTCAGACTCCAGATGTAACTAGTTGTGTGACTCTGGACAAGTTACTTAAACATGGCTTGCCTCTGGAAAAGTAAAGAGCAAACCAGTTCAGTACCCTTACCAAGAAAACTCAATGACCAGTACGGAGTGCTATAGTTTATGGGATCATAAAGTATCAGATACACAACTGAATATATAATCATTATCATTATTATTATTATTAATTTCCTTAGGCAAAATTAGCAAGATGGGGCAAGCAATAACAGATCTAAAAAATACTAGTTCAACTAAACTCTGGCCCAGTTCAACTAAACCACAAAAAATTTTAAAAAACACACATTTACAATATACAAAGTACAAGAGCTAGGGACTCAGTCAACAACTGATTATTAATTACCTACTATATACCAAGCACTAGATCCTGGGAAAAAGAAAATTGAGGTGACTTTCCATCACATTTTAAAACATAGTGTGAATCTTCTGTGTTTCAGTTTCCTAATTTTTCTATCTTGCATTTTAAAAATGTATATACCACATTGAAATACAATTTATATGAACTACTTGATACAAATACTACTGTATTACTCACTATCCATTTTTTTGCCAAGAGAATAAAAGGTTTCTTTATATGAGGGGAAAAAAAACCCTTCTAATACCATATCTTTTCATTGCTTGAAGGCTTAAACATTTTCAGAGACACAAACTATAGTAATAGCAGTTTGCAAATGAAGTGGTTTGTAAATCTTAAACTGCAATTTTCTTCCACAGAAAACAACAACAACCAAAAAAAAAAAATGCTCTCAGAGGAGAGATGAAACTGTAAAGCTTTCTACTTGGTATTCAGATACTGCTGGGTCTGCTTAAAAAAAAAAAACCCAAAACAAAAAAAAAAAAAGAAAAAATCCACTTTCCTTTAAAACTACACCTACAGCTATGCTAACCAACAGTAAATAATAAAAATCTGTTCCTTTATATTATTTACCTACTACCACATGGGAGCTCAGACCAATCATTTAGCTGCATGACTTTTTTTTTTTTTTCTGGTCCTCTGAAGAACTCACAGTTCAGAAATACTTTCACAAATAAAAAATAAATAGTAAAGAGGCATAGTTACCAATAATGTATTTGTGCATTAAAGCTCTTAAAATTAAATATAGTACTACTCATAATCCACTTTTTAAATGACTATTTACATAAATTTGATTGTTTTATCATGGTACAAGGCAGTCTAGCATTTTTAAAAGGCAGGGAATAGGGCCTCAAAAATGAATTCTGTTTTGTTAAACAAATAAAACTAAATGGATTTCTCCTTTGTAAGTGATAAAGTGATATGGACAGTTCTTAGCCTCTGAGCATGACTTTGAGGGAATTTATTGTACTTCACACAATCACACCAAAGGTAAATGACATAATTATGACCCTTAAGAATGGTTGATAACAGACAAATGAAGAATGTTTCTCCTGATGTATATTCTAAGGTTTCGTCTGAGTGGTTCACAACCCAAGATATTCTGACCCAACTGATTCCAACAGACTGTATCAGTACAATCTTTTGAGTTTATTGATACAAAAAGATGAATATTTAGTATTTGTTTAAGAATGCCATTCTCTTTTACTGTTGTTATTCAGTCATTTTAATTGTGTAAATTTAATTTAATTACGATCCTATCATAAGCCTGGAATTTTGTGACTGTTCCATCCTACCTGTGTGACTGAATCTTTTTACTCTGTTGAATTTTCATCTAGGTCACATATCTGTGATTAGTACTTCCCAAAGTTCTTTTCTGAGTCTTCTTTCTTTCCTCTATAGAACCTCATTTTCTTATCTCATTATTTCCCATGGATTCAATTCCCATCTGTACATAGATGATTCCTAGATCTGTATAGCTTACCTAAATTTTCTTCTGAGGTGTACTCCTATATCCCTGTTTATTGAACTAGGTATCTCAAACTGTATATGCCATAGGTATCTCAAACTTAACATCAAAAATAGAAGTTATTAGGGGCAGCTAGATATCTCAGTGGATAGAACACGAATCCTGGAGTCAAGAGGACATGAGTTCAAATCTGGCCTAAGACCCTTCAGGCACTTCCTAGCTATGGGATCCTTACTTAATTAATCTCAATTGCCTCTCAAAAAAAGGAAAAAATAAAGGAAAAACAGAATTTTTCTTCTTTCTCCCTAAATCCTCATCTCTTTACAATTCCTCAATTGCTAACATAACCATTCTTCCTGTCATCTAGGCTTGGAATTATCATCAATTTCTCATTTATGCCCATCCCACATTTTCAGTCATATCAAATATTATTTTTATCTTTCAAAAGCATTTCTTTTACTCATAAAGTCTGAAGTCCCTCATTATCCTTTCCCTAGATTATTGTAATCGTCTTCTAGTCACTCTCCCTGCTTCGAATTTCTCCCCATTCCAATGAATTCTCTACTTATTTGCCAAAACAACTTTTCTAAAATGTATTTTTATCCACGGTGCTTCTTTACTTAATAAACTACTTAATAAAAGAGGGAAAGAAAGGAAGGAAGAAAGAAAATAAGAGGGAAAAAAGATAGAGAAGACAGAAACTGAAAGTGAAGAAAAATGACAACAAACATCAAGAGAAAAAAGCAGTGAAGGGAGGAAGGGGGAGCTGAGGGCAAAAAAATAGTAAGAAGAAATATGAAATTCCATTCACTATCCCAGTTGTCAGATGGGCCCCAACCTCAATTTCAACTTTTAGGACTCACTAGTTCAGCCAGGTTGTCCACTATAGAAACTAAATCCTATTGACTGTAGGCTCCCTTCTGTGCTTTTCAGGGAACTGAGATGAATCCCAAAGTAGTATATCTACACTCTTATCTTATAAGCTTTGGGGCTAGCCATGCCAATAGTTTGGTTTGACATATTGATAAAGGGCTTGATGACCAGATCAAGAATCTTAGACTTTATTTGGTAGTCATTAAAGGGATGAAGTCACTGAAGGGAAATGACATAGTGTGGAAAGGAAAGAGGATCTCACTGAGAACTTTTTGGAAAGATAACTCCCTGTACCAATAGAGATTAATACGTTTTATTCAATTTATAATATTATTATATTAGAATATGTCATATTCTAATATAAAATTATAATATTAGAAAGTTGTCTAGAGTATGAGATTCATTGACTTAGCTAGAGTCACACTGCTTGTTATGTCAGAAGTAAGTTTTAAACTCATGTCTTCTAGTTTCAAGGCTTGTCAAGCTCTATTTTGCCAAACTACCTCTCATAACATCAAATACCAGAAATAAACTTTATTCATCAAACTTGCTTCTAAGTCTTATATATGATCCAGGTACTTTTGCTACAGGTAGTTTAGACAACTACTCTAGTCAGCAAGAATCTTACCTTGGACATTAGGGCTTTCTTCCTTTGATTTATGAAGCCTTGCTTCAATGTGAAGATCATTGCAAACTGTATTTCTTTGCAGAGAGTTTTTAACAGTTGAATTTGAATCTCCCGTGAAAATTAAAAATCTTTATTCTGATATCATTGAGCCATGTATATGAAAAAGTTAAAGTAAGAAAATCAAAGCAGGAACTTCATTAAAAAAAGGTGGCAAAAATTCAGAAAGTTGCTTTTTAGATAACAAATTAGAGGCCTCATACTACTCAGAGGCTCAAAAAACAAAGATGATGGACTGAATATAGAAATACATTATGTAATTAAGCCTGAAGAAGATATAGAGGGAAGAGGCAATCATTATTTAAGAGCATATATACCCAAGAGCTAATGCACTTTGATATGCACTTATTAAGTTCCTATTATGCATAAAACAATCCTGCATAGACCCAAACAAAAAAACAGAAACGTCACCAGGCATGGTTGAATAAGTCTATAATACCAGCTACTATGGGAGGCTGAGGCTGGTAGATTGTTAAGGATGAGAGTTTTCATTTGTAGTAGGGCTACAACCAGTCTGGTGACTGTACTAAGTAAGGCAAAGATATGGTAAGCCCCTGGAAATTGGGGGAGAGGGACTATCATGATATCTTAGGAGCAGGAAACCTGCATAATTTACAAATGAAATAGATCAAAGTTTCAGTGCTCATCAACAGCAGGATTGGTCCAATAAGCAGTAGTTACACTTTCAGACTAGGTGAAATATGGAAACTGTGTCAAAAAGAAAAAAAAAATCACCATCCTCAAAGAGCTTAAAATTGATTGATGCTTTATGCATGTAAAATTGCATTGCAAATTGAGTAGGAATATATTTTCTCTGTGGTCTCCCTGTTTTTCATATTAACCAGAGACAAAAATCTGGAAATTAATTATTCACAAATATTTGTAAGCATTATTTTTCTCTTCTTTCATGTTTATAAAGTTGTGCTGTTAGAGTCTCTAAATTCACTTAACATTTTTTTTCCTTGGGCCAGACACTAGTGTAATGGAAATAATATGCTCTATGTTGGTGACTCTCAGTTGGAAGCATTATCTGGAAGAAATGGGGTCTAACAGTGTCAAGGATGGAAATTGAAATATTTGAACTGTGAAAAGTATCAAATGAAACAGCAAAACAAATAAATAAATAAGAAACCTAAATAAAAATACTGGGGGAGAATAGTTCCTGTACAAGACAAGGGGGAAAAAGCATTAACTTACTGAATCTGATTGAAAATAAGAATATAAAAAAACAGTATTCAAATTTATGCATATGCAATGCTATGTTATATGTCTAAATTAAAAAAAATGTGCTACAATGTGATGACCCACATTTTTTATACATCTTAGTAAAAGATGATTATCTATTGATGGTGAATTAATGAACAAATTATCACATATGAATGTTTATAGATTGTCACCATAAAGCCTGGTACTAAGTCAGTGCTTAAAAAGTGAATTTAGTATTTAAAAAGTGAAATTAGAACATTACTGTACAATTGTTAAGAGCTGAATATAGAAAATGCAGAGATGTCTGAAAAACATCTGCAATGATAATAGAATAAAACACGGGGAACAAATAAAACAAAATATACAATAAACATAATAATGACAAGGACCATGGTATTGAGAAAAACGTATTGGATTTGCAGTCAGAAGACCTTGATTCTTTTCCATTATACATACACCATATGTATAATGTTGGACAATTCACTTTGCCTTCTTTGGGTTACAGTTTCCTCTTTTGAAGATGTGGAACTAATTTATAGTTATATGAAAAAATACTCTAAATCATGATTGATTAGAAAAACGTAAATTAAAACAATTCTAAGACACCACCTCTCACCTCTGAGATTGGCTAAAATGAAAGGAAAAGATAACGATAAATGTTGGAGGGGATGTGAGAAAACTGGGACACTAATGCATTGTTGGTGGAGTTGTGCAATGATCCAACCATTCTAGAAAGCAATGTGGAACTATCACAAAGGGCTATAAAACTGTGCATTGCCCTTGACCTAGCAGTGCCATTACTGGGTCTGTATTCCAAGGAAATCATAAAAGAGGCAAAAGGACTTACTTTTGCAAAAATATGTGTAGCAGCTCTTTTTGTGGTAGCAAAATATTGGAAAAGGAATGGATGCCCATTAATTGTAGAATGGTTGAATAAGCCATGGTATATAAAGGTAATAGAATATTTTTGTTCTATAAAATGATGAACAAGCTGATTATAGAAAGGCCTGGAAAGGTTTACATGAATTGAAGCAAAACCAGGAATACATTGTACACAATAACAGCAAGAATGTGCAATGATCAACTGTGAAAAGCTTAGTTCTTCTCAGTGGTACAATGATTTGAAGAAATTCCACTAGACTTTGGACAGAAAATGCCATCTGTATTCAGAAAAAGATCTAAGGATACTGAATGTAAATCAACACATGTTATGTTCACTTCTTTTTTTTTTATTTCTCCTTTAGTTTTTCCTTTTTGCTCTTATTTTTCTTTCCCAACATGATTCATAAAGTAATATGTATTAAAAATAAATAAACTTACTACAACACTTAAAAACAAAACAAAACAAAACAAAGTGTGAGGTTGGATTACTAGACACGTGGAATACCAGACAATTCTAAATTTATAAAAATATAAGCCTATGGCAGCTAGGTGGAGGATTGTGTAGGTTGATCCTACAGTCAAGAATGTCTGAGTTCAAATTTGGATTCAGACATTTATGAGTTGTATGACCTTGGGCAGATCACTTATCCATGTCTGTCTCAGTTTCCTCATCATAGGGATAAAACTAGTATCTACCTTCCAGGGTTGATATGAGGACCAAATGAGATATTTGTAAGAAAAAAAAAGCTTTTGCATTGTATATAGTAGTTACGTAAAAAATAATTTCCTTCCTTCCTAAAATAAAAAAAAATTACAATGAAAGACATCAGAATTTTCACCCATACAACAATCATTGATGTCAAAGAAATGATTGAATATACCTACCACATCTCCAAAGAGAATGTAGGCAAAAAATAAGGAAAACATTTTAGAATTCATCACTCTGAAGTTTGTTTTGCTTAACTCTATTATTTTTTTAAATGGTGGCATTCTATATGGTAAACAAGTATTGGGAAACCAAAGATTTTTTTTTAAATTTTCAAAAAGCATTAGTAAAACATTTTTAAAGATAAGAAGTGTAAAGGATAAAATTGAGACAGTGTGACAATGACATATGAAGAAATCTGGGTGTATCAACATAAAAGAGAATGTTCCCATAAGCAGAAATGGTCAAGAATATAGGAATCAGGCTATAATAAGGTTGTGCCTGGCCTAGAGTCAGGAAAATTTATCTTCCTGAGTTTAAATCTGGTCTCAAGACACTTACTATATCTCTGTGACCCCGGACAAATTATTTAGTACTGTTTGCCTTGGTTTCTTCATCTGTAAAATGAACCAAAGAAGGAAATAGAAAACTACTTCAAGAAAACCCAAAGGGAATCATGAAGAGTCAAGTGTGGCTGAAATGACTGCAAAACAATAAGAATCAGAGTGATGTACGGAAAAGGAATTTAGAATTGTGTCCAAATACAAGAAGTAGAGTTCTTGTGTGATGATAAGTAGGTCATCTAACCTCCTTAGACCAGTTTCTTCATCTGTAAGATGAATGGTTTGGACAATGATCCCTAAAAAACTCTAAATTTTTTTTAAAATAGTATTTTATTTTTCCAAATACATACAAAGGTAGTTTTCAACTTTTACTTCTGCAAAACTTTCTGTTCCAAATTTTTACAGAATAGTAATATTCCATTACACTCATACACCATAACTTATTCGGCCATTCTCCAGTTGATGGGCATCTATCCACTCAATTTCCAGGTCCTTACCACTACAAAAAGGACTGCTACAAAGATTTTTGTACATGAGTCCTTTTCCCTCCTTTAAGATCTTTTTTGGATGTAGACCCAATAGAGACATTGCTGGATAAAAAGGTGTGTACAGTCTTATAGCCCTTGGGCACAAGAACTCTAAATTTGTGAATATATGTGTGTTTGTGTGTATACGTATGCATATGTATGTATAAAATGATACTAAGATAAGGTCAAGTTACTGGGGCTAATATGATATAGAATTTGCTTAACAACAGTCATTTTCAGTTACATATGAATATGAAACCAAAATAAAATGCTTGAAAATTTTGAGCACTCTTCATAACTGTATTTTTAATCGAAACTAAAAGCTTTCTAAGGTGAACCTGACTTCATAAATGCTATTTCAATTCCTAATAATATATCATTGACAATGTCACTAATGGCCAGTCAGTCTGTGGACAATGTAGATGTGGCCCTGATTGTCATATATCTTTCTTCTGAATGTCTTTGTAGAAAATCAAGGAATATTCACTAGTCAGTAAATGAAGGTAGCTGTTGAACATTCATTTGACAGACCTAAACTAAAGCACTGCTAAAACTGTCTGTTATGAGGTTCTGTGTACCCAACATTGCAGGAAATACTTCATTGATTATCCTGAATTAAAACGAATTTTCTTGCCTGTATTCTCAGTGGCACAGGATCACAGGTCCAATTTGAATGACAAAATCTTCTTTTTGCAGGCAACTTTGGGAAAGCAGCTTGTGAATTTGTCACCATAGGACTTGGGCTCAAATTCCTCCTACAATTCTTATTTCTTGGTGATGTTGAAGTTTAAGTCATTTCAACTCTCTGGGCCTTGGTTCCCCATTTATAACGAGACTTTATGCCTCTGTCAGAATTTCTAACCTTACTTCCCAATCCCTATAAGTAAACCTCTTTTGTCAGTCTAGGTTTTCAGGTCTGTAAATTCTTTTACAGAAACCTCTGCATCACCAGAAGGGATCCCCAAAACTCCCTATCCTTGTTCCGAATCCCAAGGAGTTGCAGGGGAGCCAAACCTCTCCATTTGGTTCCCTGAACCCCGAACCTGCCACTACACCTTATCATTTAACTCCCTGACAACCAGGACCATTAATCTCATTTTAGTTCCCTAAATTTAGATCTTATCATTTGCTTCCCTACTAAAGGAAACCCTAAAACCTAAACCTCATGAAGCTTACTCATACATTTACTATTATTACCTTGGGAAATTATTTTTTTCTGATACTCATTGTCTTCATCTAAAATGAGGGAGGTAGGTTTTTTTACTTCTCAAAATATATGATCCTATGTATTCCTGGCATAGGCCTAACTGTTTTTCCAGGTAACTTAAATCTGATGTCAGAATACAATGAGGCACTTAGAGACCATTCAACATCTAACAAAAGAATACCCATTAATTTATTGTAGGGGAAGGATACTCAATAAGATATTCACTGATGATACCTTCAGCTGATTCAGCTGAGTAAAGCCTATGGAACAATCTTGAAAAAATTCTAAAGAATAAAAATGAATAGTTTTATAGAAAATTCAAAGCAAAACACAAGAGAATTCATTGTAGAGTACTAAGTACTTCTAGGATAAAGTCTGGCTCTTCTGGTGATCCTTTTATTTTCTAATTTGATGCTAAAGTCTTATGCCAGATCAATTTCCATATGTCATCTATTCACTTTTCTTTCTTTAAAACTTAGGGTGTCTTTCAAAAATGTTTACTAATTTGTCCTTGGATTTTAAGAAGAAATAAATTTTCTAAATTGGATAATACATTAGATATTTTTGAATCACCTTTAAGCATGAAAAAAGTTGTGTTTGTTACTTTTCACAAGATAATCATGAGAAATGATATTCAATATGACCTTTTATAAAAAATAAATAAAAATTAATGAACATTAAATGATTTTAACATTTTACTTTCACTTGTAAACATAATTGGAAATTTTAATTTACCTAATCTACAAGACTGTAAGGACTAAGTTGATTTCCCCACTATTTGCTCTAGAGAGCTATAATTGATACAAATTTTTGAGCTTTGCAAGAAAGTCTAAGCCACTTAGTTTTCAGTTCTACCTGATCAGTAATGGAATACTAGGATTTCAGCTCTGGTGCAAAGCTGAATTGTCTTAGAATTTTATCTCTATTTTCTATGTAATCAGCAGCTTACATTTTAAGTTCTTGATACATATTTTGATACGAGACATTGTCCCCAACTACTAACACTAATCACCCCCTACAAAGCAATTACAAAAACTAGTAAATCAACCACAAAAAAGGAAGGTTATGTCCTTTAAATTTGATAGTATGATATGAATACCAACCACTATTTTTGGCCAGTTTCATTACATTTCAATGTTTGCTTTATTTATATGGCTGTTAAATTCATCATTCATCAACTCAGCTTCATATCTCACATCTGTTGTTCCTTACAATACAGGAATCATTACATTCAAATGCCATAGATTTCAAGCTATAATTCAATCTTTGTATATGTCCTTTATTTCTTTTTCTTTACAACTTTACATGATAGAATTATTTCATAAGCAACACACACAAAAAAAAGACTTTCAAGGTAGGCCATCTTCATAAAATAAAAGCAACAGTCCAAAACTTGCATCTTGCAAGGACAGATTCCCTAATGAAGGGCAATAGAAAAGTGTGATCAAATGGTTCTTGAATCCCTTCATTTAACAAACATATAAAAAAATGCCTCTTAGATGATACTGAAAATGAAGGTCTAGAATCAGGAACACCTGAGTTAACATGCAATCTCAGATAATCCCTAGATGATTTTTGAAAAGTCACCTTCATTTGCCTCAGTTTCCTCATCTCAATAAATAATCTTATTAAGAAGAGATAATAATAGAACTACCTTTTTAGGGTTGTTTTGAGTATGAAATGAGATAATATAGTGCTTAGCACAGTGTTTAGTACATAGTAAATGCTACAGAAAAGTGTTAAATATCATTTATTATCATTTTATGAAAAGCTTAAAGTGATTAACACTCTTGTAATTTCCTTTTATTTTGTCCAGACCTGTGATTTCATAGATATAAAAAGTTGGTAAGTAATATCCATCAAAGCAATGCAAATCAGTAACTTTTCTTCAATATAAAGTTCTAAATAGTTACCTGGGCACTGACTATGTAAGTGATTTCCCTACTGTCACCCAACCAGGATGAATCACAGGGAGGAATCAAATCCAGGTATGCAGTCTCACTCCTGACCCACAATATTAGGCTGCAGCTTTCACTTGAATTACCAGTATAAGAAATGACACAGTCCCTGTGTCAAAATCTGGCATGTGTTTATACATCCAAATACATACACACTGAAGTTCGTTCCAAGATCCTGTATGTCAGGGGCAAACCAACATGTCAAAACAAAAAGAAAATCCAAGGAGCAAAGAGCTTGCTTTAGGTGTAAGTCAGAAAAAGCTGCACAGAAGAAAAAGCACCAGAGATGAATTTTGCAGGAACAGCAGGATTTCAACTGGCAACAATAAAAAAGACACATTTTAGTCATGAGTGACAGACAGCAAGAATGTCCAGTAGTGTGCATTATAGGACAAGGTCAAGGAACAGTTGGTAATTTGTAGGACAGGAACACTAGTTACATGAAAGGATGTGTGAAAATTGCAAAATTATAAAAGGTTTTAAATAAGAAGTTAAAGTTTACAGGTCATTCTATAAGGTAAAAGAGAGCCACTACAGGTTTTTGAGCAGAGAAGTTTCATATACCATGATAGGAGTGATTTAAGGCTTGATCTTGAGTAGTTTTAGAACCTAGACATGGACTGGCAGATTCCCTTAGTGTATAAGTTTTCTGATAGCTGATTTATGGATGGATTACTAAAGAATTCTATGTTTTGATTAGCAGGATGATTTCAGAGAGGCTTAGAGAGACTTACATGAACTGATGCTAAGCGAAGTGAGCAGAACCAGGAAATCATTATATATCACAACAAGACAAATACATTTTTTAATTTTTTAAAAGAATTTATTTATTTTTATTTTATTTTTTATTCTGACAGACTTGCTCTTTTCAACAGCGAGGTGGTGCAGGCCAGTTCCAATGATCTTGTGATAGAGAGAGACATCTGTACCCAGAGAGAGACAGCATAGTCTATTCACTTTTTTGTTGTTGTTTGCTTGAATTTTATTTTCTTTCTAATTTTTTCCTTTTTGATCTGATTTTTCTTGTGCAGCATGATAATTGTGGAAACATGTAAAAAAAATTGCATGTGTTTAAAATATATTGGGTTGCTTGCCATCTAAGGCGGGGGGGTGGAGGAAAGGAAGAGAAATATAATTTGAAACACAAGGTTTTGGAGGGGTAAATATTGAAAATTATCTATGCATATGTTTTGAAAATAAAAAGCTTTAGCAAAAAAGAATTCAAGTTTTAATGATAATGATGACGCTGTTTTGTTGTCAAAGGGCTAGTCAAAAGAAATAAAAAGTGAAGAAAATTGTACTAATTAGCAAAGATAGAGTTATAGAAAGAAAACCTTAAAATCAACTTCTGAAAGGATTACTTTTAAGGCAAGAAAGACTTATTTTTTTACTAGAACTCATGCAAAGTATACTTTTTATTCTTCTTTTTTTGATGGCATCAATAATATCTGACAAAGGAGTCCCATAAGGATGTCAAACCTGATGTTCCATTCTAATTATAATCAATATACTTTTTCTTAGCTAAATTTTCCAGACAGTTTTATCTATATTTCCTCTCTTCCTCTCTCCTTTTAAATTTTATCTTCTACTCTAGCTCTAGTTGGTAGCTTGCTGGAAGTTACAAGCACTGTAAACAACTTCTTAATTTGACAGCAAATGTAGAAACAATACCATCAGTTGGTTAAATGACTTTTGAAAATACTAGGACTTCATCTTTCAAGTTGATGACAGAGATACAGAATCTGGAACATAATTTTTAGAAGACAAGATATCCTTCTAGGAAAAAGATACATTTCTTTCAGAAACTGTTCTGGTAATGTAGTTGTACATATAAATCTGGTTTTCTGTTTGCATTTCATTTATATGTGTGTCTGTGGGATATCAGAGAAAATAAAGTATGGGCTATAGAAATTGGACAAGTGAGATGAAATCATAATCAGGAAGGGAAAAATGGGACCACTTGACCAATTGCAAAAGATAGAAGAATTGTTTGAACTTTTCAAGATAGGTAGCAGAATAAGAAGATGATGGAGCTTTAAGAGAAAGAGGTCTTTAATCTTTTCTGATGATTATATTAATGGATTGAAATGTGATTTTGTTAAACTTCAATAAATGATAGCACAGCTCTTGACCAGGATTAGGCCACAACTGAACCAGAAGGTAATGCTAAATTTGGAATTCTGACATATTAAGGTCAGTACAGAGAATTATTCTCAAGAGTCCAGTAATCATTCCCTGAAGAGGTAGGTATAACTATCCCTAATAGAATTTAGTACAGTGAATTTCATCAGATGACACTGTTGGTTTCTATGATGGAGTATGAGAAGCAGACAAAAAAGTAATGAAATGGCTCGGTCTTAAATTGATTTGAATATGAGTCATTTTGGAGAAGATAGACTATTTGATTTTATAAACTAGTATTGCCAAACTCAAATAAACTGGAACCCTATTCCCCCAATTGATAGTTAGAGGGTATGAACAATTTTCAGATCATTAAATTAAAGCCATCTATAGTCATATGAAAAATTTCTCTAAATCACTATTGATTAGAGAAATGCAAATTAAAACTACTTTCAGGTACCACTTCACACCTCTCAGATTGGCTAGGATAACAGGAAAAGATAATGATGAATGTTGGAGGGGATGTGGAAAAACTTTTCCAGCATAGTTCCAAATTGCTCTCCAGAATGGCTGGATGTGTTCACAATTCCGCCAACAATGTATCAGTGTCCCTGTTTTCCCACATCCCCTCTAACATTCCACATTATCTTTCCCTGTCACTCTAGCCAATCTGACAGGTGTGTAGTGGTATCTCAGAGTTGTCTTAATTTGCATTTCTCTGATTAATAATGATTTGGAGCATATTTTCATATGGCTATAAAAAGTTTTAATTTTTCTTCTGAGAATTGTCTGTTCATATCCTTTGACCATTTATCAACTGGAGAATGGTTTGATTTCTTATAAATTAGAGTCAATTCTCTATATATTTTGGAAATGAGGCCTTTATCAGAACCTCTAACTGTAAAAATGTTTTCCCAGTTTATTGTTTCCCTTCTAATCTTGTCTGCATTAGTTTTGGTACAAAAACTTTTCAATTTGATATAATCAAAATTTTACATTTTGTGGTCAATAGTGATCTCTAGTTCTTCTTTGGTCATAAATTCCTTCCTCTTCCACAGGTCTGAGAGGTAAACTATCCTATGCTCTTCCAATTTATTTATAATCTCATTCTTTATGCCTAGGTCATGAACCCATTTTGACCTTATCTTGGTGCACGGTGTTAAGTGTGGGTCAATGCCTAGTTTCTGCCATACTAATTTCCAATTTTCCCAGCAATTTTTGTCAAATTTTTGTCAAATAATGCATTCTTATCCCCAAAACTGGGGTCTTTGGATTTGTCAAACACTAGATTATTAAAGTTATTGGCTGTTTTGTCCTTTGAACCTAACCTATTCCATTGATCAACTAGTCTATTTCTTAGCCAATACCAGATGGTTTTAGTAACTGCTGCTTTATAATATAATTTTAGATCTGGTACAGCTAGGCCACCTTCATTTGATTTTTTTTTTCATTAATTCCCTTGAAATTCTTGACCTTTTGTTTTTCCATATGAACTTTGTTGTTATTTTTTCTAGGTCATCAAAATAGTTTTTTGGGAGTCTGATTAATATAGCTCTAAATAAATAGATTAGTTTAGGTAGTATTGTCATCTTTATTATATTTGCTCGCCCAATCCAAGAGCATTTAATATTTTTCCAGTTGGTTAAATCAAACTTAATTTGTGTGGAAAGTGTTTTGTAGTTTTACTCATAAAATTTCTGATTTTCCCTTGGCAGATAGATTCCTAAATATTTTATACAATCAGTAGTTACTTTAAATGGAATTTCTCTTTGTAATTCTAACTGTTGGGTTTTGTTAGTGATATATAAGAATGCTGATGATTGACTTCCGGTTAAGATGGCGGAGAGGAGGCTCACAGTTGCATAAGCTCCGCGCTTTCTCTCACTATCCACTTCATTACAAGCCTCTGAATCAATGCTTGACTGAAAAAAACCCACAAATAGTTACCAAGAGAAGCCATCCTTGAGATCCGCCAAGAAAGGTCTGTCTTTACTGGAGGGCTGGGGCGGTTTTAGATCGGGCACAGGCAGCGGGCAGCGGCAGTGAGAGCACGGGAGCAGAGCTGAGAGGGGGTGGGGAGTGATCGTAGCCGTCTCTGCGGGGAGAGCTTCGCTACAGGTTTGGAACCTGCAGCAAGTCAACAGCCCAGCAGAGAAGCTAAAAACACCGGGGCTGAAGAATACAACCGCAAACAGCTGGAGTCTCTCAGGACCTGGCCGCCCCCCCCTTCCCCCCCCTCAGTGACTCAGCACACTCTGGGATCTCAGAGCGCAGGCGCAGCACAGTCCTGCTAGTGCCTCATTGCTGCCCCCTGCAGTCTGTAGAGGAAGCTCGATAACACACCCAGCCCCCCCCCCAAAGAAAGACTCCAGTTTTTTCTGTTTTTCTTTGGTAGTTTGTCTCTGATTAATAGACAGAATGAGCAAGAAGCTGAAGAGGACTTTAACCCTTGACAGCTTCTACACAGATAGAGAGCAGACTCTAAATCCTGAGGAGACTAAAAACAGGCAGTCCCCAGGTGATTCCCCAAAGGAGGAGATCGTCTGTTCCTCAGCACAGATGAACCTCATAGAAGTGATTAAAAAGGCTCTCACAAGGGAGCTAGAAGAAAAATGGGAAAAGAGCCTGGAGAAGTCAGTTAAAGAGAGAGTGGATAAAGAAGTAAAATCCTTGAAAAATAGGATTAGTGAACTGGAAACAGAAAACAGCTCTCTAAAAAACAAAATTGGCGAAATGGAAAAAAATTCCACAGAACAAAAGAACTCAATTGGACAATTAGAGAAAGATTTTAAAAAAGTGAGTGAAGAGAATACTTCACTGAAAATCAGAATTGAACAAGTGGAATTGAATGACTCGAGGAGACAAGAAGAATCAGTCAAGCAAATCCAAAAAAATCAAACAATGGAGAAAAATGTGAAATACCTTCTGGGGAAGACAACAGACCTGGAAAACAGATCCAGGAGAGACAATCTGAGAATCATTGGACTCCCAGAAAAACATGATGAAAAAAAGAGCCTGGACACTGTCTTCCAGGAAATTATCAAAGAGAACTGCCCAGAAGTCATAGGAACAGAGGAAAAAATAAACATTGAAAGGATTCATCGATCACCCACTGAAAGGGATCCTAAAATCAAAACACCAAGGAATATAGTGGCCAAATGCCAGAACCCTCAGATGAAAGAAAAAATATTGCAAGCGGCTAGAAAAACCCAATTCAAGTATCAAGGAGCCACAATAAGGATCACCCAGGATCTGGCAGCATCCACATTAAAAGATCGAAGGGCCTGGAATATGATATTCCGAAAGGCTAAGGAACTTGGTATGCAACCAAAAATAACTTACCCAGCGAGAATGAGCATCTTTTTCCAGGGAAGAAGATGGACATTCAACGAAGTAAGCGAATTTCATCTATTTCTGATGAAAAAACCAGAACTTAACAAAAAGTTTGATCTACAAATATAGAACTCAAGAGAAATCTAAAAAGGTAAAGATTAATCTTGGGAACTATATTTTGACTATATAGATGTATAAAGAATACATGTATACCTTGTTCTAGAAATTGATGTGGAAAGGACATTGTACCAGAAAAAGGGTAAAGTGGGGGTAGTACATCTCATGAAGAGGCATAGGAAACCTATTATATCTGAGAGAAAGAATGGAGGGGGATGAATATAGTGGGTATCTTACTGCCTTCAGAATTGGCTTTAAGTGAAAAATCTTAAGACATATTCAATCTATGGTGAAACTTCTCCCATCTCATTGAAAAGTGAGAAGGGAAAAGTGGAAAGGGAAGGAATAAGCTAAGCGGAAGGGAATACGGGAACTGGGAGGGAAAGGGGTAAGATAGGGGGAGGAACTCTAAGGCGGGGGGAGGGACACTAAAAAGGGAGGGCTGTGAGAAGCAAGGGGTGCTCACAAGCTTAATACTTGGAAGGGGGGGAAAGGGGAAAGAAGGGAGGAAAGCATAAACCGGGGTTAACAAGATGGCAAGTAATACAGAATTGGTCATTCTAACCATAAACGTGAACGGGGTAAACTCCCCCATAAAGAGGAAGCGGTTAGCAGAATGGATTAAAAGCCAGAATCCTACAATATGTTGTTTACAGGAAACACACCTGAAGCGGGGAGATACATGCAGGTTAAAGGTAAAAGGTTGGAGCAAAATCTACTATGCTTCAGGTGAAGTCAAAAAAGCAGGGGTAGCCATCCTGATCTCAGATCAAGCTAAAGCAAAAATTGACCTAATTAAAAGAGATAAGGAAGGACACTATATCTTGCTAAAGGGTAGCATGGATAATGAAGCACTATCTATATTAAACATATATGCACCAAGTGGGGTAGCATCTAAATTCTTAAAAGAGAAACTAAGAGAGCTACAAGAAGAAATAGACAGTAAAACTATAATAGTGGGAGATCTTAACCTTGCACTCTCAGAATTAGATAAATCAAACCAGAAAATAAATAAGAAAGAAGTCAAAGAGGTAAACAGAATACTAGAAAAGCTAGATATGATAGATCTCTGGAGAAAATGTAATGGAGACAGAAAGGAATACACTTTCTTTTCAGCAGTTCATGGAACCTATACAAAAATTGACCATATATTAGGACATAAAAACCTCAAACTCAAATGTAGTAAGGCAGAAATAGTAAATGCATCCTTTTCAGACCACGATGCAATGAAAATTACATTCAACAAAAAACCAGGGGGAAGTAGACCAAAAAATAATTGGAAACTAAATAATCTCATACTAAAGAATGATTGGGTAAAACAGCAAATCATAGACATAATTAATAACTTCACCCAAGAAAACGATAATAATGAGACATCATACCAAAATGTATGGGATGCAGCCAAAGCGGTAATAAGGGGAAATTTCATATCTCTAGAGGCCTATTTGTATAAAATAGAGAAAGAGAAGGTCAATGAATTGGGTTTGCAATTAAAAATGCTAGAAAAGGAACAAATTAAAAACCCCCAGTCAAACACTAAACTTGAAATTCTAAAAGTAAAAGGTGAGATCAATAAAATTGAAAGTAAAAAAACTATTGAATTGATTAATAAAACTAAGAGTTGGTTCTATGAAAAAACCAACAAAATAGACAAACCCTTAGTAAATCTGATTAAAAAAAGGAAAGAGGAAAATCAAATTGTTAGTCTTAAAAATGAAAAGGGAGAACTCACCACTAACGAAGAGGAAATTAGAGCAATAATTAAGAGTTACTTTGCCCAACTTTATGCCAATAAATTCGACAACTTAAATGAAATAGAAAAATACCTCCAAAAATACAGCTTGCCCAAACTAACAGAGGAAGAAGTAAATATCCTAAACAGTCCCATCTCAGAAAAAGAAATAGAACAAACTATCAATCAACTCCCTAAGAAAAAATCCCCAGGACCAGATGGATTTACATGTGAATTCTACCAAACATTTAAAGAACAATTAACTCCAATGTTATATAAACTATTTGAAAAAATAGGGATTGAAGGAGTCCTACCAAACTCCTTTTATGACACAGATATGGTACTGATACCTAAACCAGGTAGGCTGAAAACAGAGAAAGAAAATTATAGACCAATCTCCCTAATGAATATTGATGCTAAAATCTTAAATAAAATATTAGCAAAAAGATTACAGAAAATTGTCACCAGGATAATACACTATGACCAAGTAGGATTTATACCAGGAATGCAGGGCTGGTTCAATATTAGGAAAACTATTAGCATAATTGACTATATCAATAACCAAACAAACAAAAACCACATGATCATCTCAATAGATGCAGAAAAAGCATTTGATAAAATCCAACATCCATTCCTAATAAAAACACTTGAGAGCATAGGAATAAATGGACTTTTCCTTAAAATAGTCAGGAGCATATATTTAAAACCATCAGTAAGCATCATATGCAATGGGGAAAAACTGGAACCTTTCCCAGTAAGATCTGGAGTGAAGCAAGGTTGCCCACTATCACCATTATTATTTAATATCGTATTAGAAACACTAGCCTCGGCAATAAGCGTCGAGAAAGAGATTAAAGGAATTAGAGTAGGCAATGAGGAAACCAAACTATCACTCTTTGCAGATGATATGATGGTATACCTAGAGAACCCCAGAGATTCTACCAAAAAGCTATTGGAAATAATTCATAATTTTAGCAAAGTAGCTGGCTACAAAATAAATCCCCATAAATCCTCAGCATTTTTATACATCACCAACAAAACCCAACAGCAAGAGATACAAAGAGAAATTCCATTCAGAATAACTGTTGATACCATAAAATATTTGGGAATCTATCTACCAAAGGAAAGTCAGGAATTATATGAGCAAAATTATAAAAGTCTCCACACAAATAAAGTCAGACTTAAATAATTGGAAAAATATTAAGTGCTCTTGGATCGGCCGAGCGAACATAATAAAGATGACAATACTCCCTAAACTAATCTATTTATTTAGTGCTATACCAATCAGACTTCCAAGAAAATATTTTATTGATCTAGAAAAAATAACAACAAAATTCATATGGAACAATAAAAAGTCGAGAATCTCAAGGGAATTAATGAAAAAAAAAATCAAATGAAGGTGGCCTAGCTGTACCTGATCTAAAATTATATTATAAAGCAGCAGTCACCAAAACCATTTGGTATTGGCTAAGAAATAGATTAGTGGATCAGTGGAAAAGGCTAGGCTCACAAGACAGAATAGTCAATTATAGCAATCTAGTGTTTGACAAACCCAAAGCCCCTAACTTCTGGGAAAAGAATTCATTATTTGATAAAAACTGCTGGGATAATTGGAAATTAGTATGGCAGAAATTAGGCATGGACCCACACTTAACACCATATACCAAGATAAGATCAAAATGGGTCTATGACCTAGGCATAAAGAACGAGATTATAAATAAATTAGAGGAACATAGAATAGTTTATCTCTCAGACTTGTGGAGGAGAAAGAAATTTGTGACCAAAGATGAACTAGAGACCATTACTGATCACAGAATAGAAAATTTCGATTACATCAAATTAAAAAGCCTTTGTACAAATAAAACTAATGCAAACAAGATTAGAAGGGAAGCAACAAACTGGGAAAACATTTTCACAGTTAAATGTTCTGATAAAGGCCTCATTTCCAAAATATATAGAGAACTGACTCAAATTTATAAGAAATCAAGCCATTCTCCAATTGATAAATGGTCAAAGGATATGAACAGACAATTTTCAGAGGATGAGATTGAAACTATTACCACTCATATGAAAGAGTTTTCCAAATCATTATTGATCAGAGAAATGCAAATTAAGACAACTCTGAGATACCACTACATACCTGTCAGATTGGCTAAGATGACAGGAAAAAATAATGATGAATGTTGGAGGGGATGCGGGAAAACTGGGACACTAATGCATTGTTGGTGGAGTTGTGAACGAATCCAACCATTCTGGAGAGCAATCTGGAATTATGCCCAAAAAATTATCAAAATGTGCATATCCTTTGATCCAGCAGTGTTTCTATTGGGCTTATATCCCAAAGAAATACTAAAGAAGGGAAAGGGACCTGTATGTGCCAAAATGTTTGTAGCAGCCCTGTTTGTAGTGGCTAGAAACTGGAAAATGAATGGATGCCCATCAATTGGAGAATGGCTGGGTAAATTGTGGTATATGAATGTTATGGAATATTATTGTTCTGTAAGAAATGACCAGCAGGATGAATACAGAGAGGCCTGGAGAGACCTACATGAACTGATGCTAAGTGAAATGAGCAGAACCAGGAGATCATTATACACTTCGACAACGATATTGTATGAGGACATATTTTGATGGAAGTGGATTTCTTTGACAAAGAGACCTGAGTTTCAATTGATAAATGACGGACAAAAGCAGCTACACCCAAAGAAAGAACACTGGGAAACGAATGTGAACTATCTGCATTTTTGTTTTTCTTCCCGGATTATTTATACCTTCTGAATCCAATTCTCCGTGTGCAACAAGAGAACTGTTTGGTTCTGCAAACATATATTGTATCTAGGATATACTGCAACATATCCAACATATAAAGGACTGCTTGCCATCTAGGGGAGGGGGTGGAGGGAGGGAGGGGAAAAAAAAAATCGGAACAGAAATGAGTGTCAATATAATGTAATTATTAAATAAAAAATTAAAAAAAAAAAGAATGCTGATGATTTATGTGAGTTTATTTTGTATCCTGCAACTTTGCTAAAGGTGTGGATTGTTTCTAATAACTTTTTAGTAGAATCTCTGGGGTTCTCTAAGTATACCATCATATCATCAGCAAAGAGTGATAATTTGGTTTCCTCATTAGCTATTCTTATTCCTTTAATCTCTTTCTCAACTCTTATTGCCAAAACTAGCATTTCTAATACAATATTAAATAGTAACGGTGATAGTGGGCAATCTTTTTCACTCCTGATCTTATTGGGAATGGTTGCAGTTTGTTCCCATTACATATGAGGCTTACTGCTGGTTTTAAATAGATGCTACTGATTATTTTAAGGAAAAGTCCATTTATTCCTATACTCTCAAAAGTTTTTAATAGGAATGGATGTTGTATTTTATGAAATGCCAGCCTCACTTTCAACAGAGACTGTGGACTGGAAACTAATCATTTGAGAGCTAGAGTATACATGAATGTGGTGTGGGATCTCTGGGGAAAAGGCTATTCATGAAATTATTTATAATCATGCCTAAAACATTAGAATGTTCTAATATCACTTTGGTAGATCTGAGGTTCTTTTCTCACAAATTTGAGGGCATTAAAAATCTGTCTACATCAGAAAATAATTCTTTAGTAGAAAAAGAGTAGAATTTGAATAGATATAACTTCAAAAATTATAGTTGTAACTCTTTCTATTTCTTAAAGACAGGTAGACTTGGAATGGAGTCCTGATCTGATATGTACCATTAGTATGTCTACTAGCAAGTCACACAAATTTTTAGTATCAAAGACAAGTTCCTAAAATCATCAATTACAGAATAATTACTTATCAGCATGGTTAGAAAGTTTTAGCGTTGTTAGAAAAATTCTTGACTTTGGCAAAATCTTATATCTATACCACCACCCCTACACAAATCTTTAAAAAAAATATTTCTATAGTGTTCTAACTCTTAGATATACAGAACATTTCTATGGTGTGGAGCACAAGTGACTTAAATTGAGTGTAAGTAATGGAAGCTGATCACCCAGTTCTAGGGGCCAAAAAAAATCTTGATGGCCTCTTACTTTAACCTGTCTAAACTATAACTTTCCTATGCATATACAGGAGAGCTCTAATCTTCTAAAAATTCAGATTCTATGGATATCTTCAGGTGTGAGGTGATACATATGTACTTTAAATAATTTTTTTCTTCAATTGTTTTTCCCCCCACTCAAAAAAATCACCTATACTATTCTCCTCAATGATATTTTTAGTACCATGCAAGGAATGATCAATATTAGTGTGCTTTATAGTCTCAGGATCCCATATAGGTAGAAATTTCTACTACAACAACTTATACAACCATACCTCTCTTCTCAAAGACAATGTGCTTCAACAACAAATTTTGTTTATAAAGTCTGTGTTTGCAAAGAAGAAATTATCTAGAAGGCATCAAAAGTACACAAAAGGCCAGAAATGTATCTGTAGGTTGGTGGAAGGCTCAGTAGAAATTCATTACAGATTGTTAATTCCTTGAGAATAGGGGTTATTTTGGTTTTAGTAATATCCCAAGTGCCTGATGCATAAGTGTTTAATAAATACTTGTTTAATGATTGATACTATTCAATACTAACAAAACTAAAACTGTATTTTAAGATAAAAACAAATTATAAAGAGCAATGATTACAGGAGAGAAGGAAGGAATGGAATTAGCTCCTGAAGTTAAAGGCAAAACAACTATTATCGACATCTTTATTATTAATGATAACTGCTATTTTTTCAAATTTGTGACACATTTTACATATATGATTTCAGTTAATGCTGACAACAATTTTATAAATTATTTTAGACATTAGGAAACTGAAATTGAGGAAGGATAATTAGTTCAGACTCATACCATTAAAATCTGAGGTAGAATTTGAACCCAAATTTATTGACTTTCCAAGTTCGGTATTTAATTCAATAAACATGGAAGGGAGACAGGGCAAGGGTTTGGAGTGAAGGACTTAATAGAGTTTCAAGTATTGGAGTAAGTTAATTAGATCTCGAAGAGGGCCGTAACATCAGGGAGGTGATAGTATAACATGAAAGTGAATTGGATTTAAATGAGAGAGGCATGGGCAAAGTCATCTGCCTCACTTTCCCCTCCATCTGGGTCCAGTGGCAAGACTTTTGGACAAAGTGAAAAAGGAGATTCTTTGTCTCAAGAGCTACCTTTCCTTAATCACTGAATTAGATGAGAAGTTTCTTGATAGCAGGAATTGTTCCCTTATTGGCTATAGGGCGATAGGGGGAAGTGGTAGAAATCAGAGAGTAGCAACCTGAAAGGAAGGAGGAATTCTCAACTAAGGGAGAAGCCTCTGAAAGCAGAATCTCGGGACTAAGAAAACAAACATAATTGACTAACGTTCTGAGCAGTCCTTATTTACCTTGGTTGAACTCTGAAAAGTATTTTTATCCCCCACAGCTGCATATCACCTCTTAGCTCTATGACTTGCTCCAATCCTACTTTGCATGATTTATGAGGACTGTTTTGAAAAACCTAGCTAACTTTGTTTTGGAGGAGTTTCATCCCCAGAGGATACACTAGCTGAGAGATTCCTGTACTTTTTATGGGCATCCAGGTGGGTACTCAGCAGAGCTAATGATATAGAGAACTGAGCATTATTATTAATATTTGCAGACACTGGGAAAATATTTGCTTTTAGTGATTTTATTTTTCCACTTCATTTCCGTTCCTGTGTTGATCTTATAAAGCAATCTCTTAGGGAAAAAAGGCATTATGCAAATTTAGTTTAGTACTGAATGATGCTTTATATTATATCACGTCATTAGGCACCATCCTACTATGTCTCAT
Organism: Antechinus flavipes; assembly: GCF_016432865.1. NCBI lineage: Eukaryota > Metazoa > Chordata > Mammalia > Dasyuromorphia > Dasyuridae > Antechinus > Antechinus flavipes. The sequence goes on from NC_067402.1 coordinate 94,181,000, forward strand.
GAGTTCTTAAAAAAAAAATCTTATCTCCTCTCTTTCCTCTTCCCAAGAAGAAATCTATTGTCAATCTAAAGCCAATTTAGTACAAGTGTTTTAGAGTTAATTGTCTTACTTGCTAGTCATTCTCATTTATATCATTCCTGTCTTATCACCTTACTTTAAAGAATGACATTAATCCCTTTAAAATCAGCTGTAGGGTAAAATTCTGTGCCATAAACAGGCAGCATGCCTCCATTGTTTGTAGCAATACCATATTGACGATAATAACACACTTATTTATCTGAATGGTTTCCTTTATGACATTGGTATCTGTTCTCATCCAAAAGCTTTCTGAGTGTAACTTGTTTAATAGTCCATGGAAGTTTTGCTGAATTGAGGTTTTCTCAGCTTCCAAGTCATTTCCAAATCAAATGAGAAACTTTAATATGGAGAAAATACAAAGGTCATCCCAATAAAGAAGATGATTTCTGGACAAGTTGAAACAACATCACCCTGGATTCCAGGAGGGACAAGTTTCTTGAGACAATATAACAAGAATCTTTGTCACCACCCTCTATTTCATGAAACTCTTGTGTGTAGAAAAGATTGAAGATTTGATAGTATAACTAGAAGCTATATTTTCTAAGGTTACATTTATTTTTCTTCTCTTGCTTTGAAGAAAATCCTTTCTTCAAAGACTTTAGAAATTCAATTTTCTGTGTGAGATTATATAAATATAAATATAAATATATTTTGTAGCATAGTATTGGAAGGGACTTTAGAAAGTCATCTCCATTTCTCTATGCATGGGGAAGAGTTCATGGACACTAGCCTGTAGAACTGTTTGCCTTATTCTTCAAAATCTTCAGATGAAATCTCACCTAAATCCTTTATACTGTAACTGAAACTCATTTTCCTCTTCTGCTTCCTATGGAAATAGTAAATATTGCATTTCCATCACAACTTAAGTCCTTCTTATCCCAGTCTTATCCTAGATTACCTCCCTGCCTTTCCTCTCTTCAAATCCTTTTTTCATCTTTTATAGTTCTCTGAAATAGGTCTTGTGAAAATCACTTAAATTTCTTCTTGCATGGGCTGTCTACACAATGAAACATACTTCACTTGGATATAGAACTCCTAATGCCTCATAGGGTTAGGGACAGGGAAACCATAAATGGGATCTGTGATTTCACTGACATTGGGAACTCTTGTGTGAGGAAACTATCTCTAATAATGTGTATATTAGAATCTTTAAGATAAACTATTTATTCACTGTCACTGAATATCAACAATCAGATGTCAACAGCTATGTATACACATTTGTATGTGCATGTGTGATATGACTATATATTGTATGATATATAATATTTCACAAATGATACATAATACTCTAAGATATTACTGGTTCTGAATATTACAAGCTTTGTGACTTGAACTTGTTTCAATTTCCCAAAGCAACATCTATGATTTCTCTAACAAAATTATTTATATTTATCTTGCTATCTCCTAAGACAGTGGTCTGACACAAATTTTACTGCTAACTTTTCAGTCTTCACCTCTTTGATCTCCTACTATCCACATCTTTATTTCTTTTCACTAAGATATAGTCATATGAACAAAAAGCTGCATTCTATACCTGAGGAGTGGTCAGGCTATGAACAGCATCAAGAACTGTGTAGGTACATGTTTAATAATAAACAGGTTCCAGAAAAAAGATATACTAACTACACATTTAAATGTAATTCTCCATTACTAACATATTTTTCCTTACTCTCATAAGGCAAGATATTCAACAAAACAATTAATCAAGACCTTAATTTCTAGTATTTGCTGATTCTGAGAGGTAAACATGCTCACAATGAATGTTTTTATCAGACACTTCAGCACATTCCTGGCATCTTGTTTTGATTGTACAGTCAGTATGGAATAAAAAAAAGAGAGGGCTTGTAATCAGGAAAATGGATAACAATCCATGGTTCTTCTACTTATTTTCTGTCTGAATATGAAGAAATCAGGGCAGCTAGGTTGCTCAGTGATAGAGAATCAGCACTGGAGTCAGGAAGACTCAATTTCCTGAGTTCCAAGGAGTTGAAATCTGACCTCAGACATAGTGTAAAACATTGGCAAGGCATTTAACTCTCTTTATCTCAGTTTCTTCATCTGTAAAAGTGAATTGGAGAAATGATAATGAAAATGAGCATCTTTATTTAGAAAACTTCAAATGAAGTCACGAAGTATTAACTGAAACTGAACAAATACAGATGAAAAAGTCATTTTTCTGAGGCTAAATTTCCTCAACTACAAAATGGGGGTAAGAAAAATTGCAGTGTCTCCCACTTTGCTTGACTCCAAGAAATACATTAAACCATGAAAAATTGTATACATTAGTTTTTGTGGTGACCTATATAATTTTTAACCATATTTCTATCAAATCAATCTTTTATTTCCTTATATCTTAGTAGTTAGTTTATCCTTTCGGGGTTAATTATCCCACATAAGAAATGTAAAAAAAAAAAAAAAAGTTCAATTTTTTCTGCTTCTGTGATTTGTCAAAATGTTATAAATTGTAATCTGGAGGGACAAATAGGTGG